>NC_081786.1:28762893-28887893 GCF_963082965.1 Carassius carassius | reverse complement strand
CTCCACGCTGGTCATTCATGCTCACCTGACCAGCAATAAACAGCTGAAAAACATGACATGCTGTCATTAATGGCTCCTGGCTGACGAGCTGTAGTGGCAGGTTGAGTGGCAGGTACGTTTTGTTTTGACATGACGTCATAGCCCTTGTTTGGTGACGTCACAGAGCTCAGTTCCGGTTGCCACTGGCTCCACAAGGAAGGAGTTATGAGCAGTCTTACTAAGAAAACACAGTTTATTAACACTCCTGGCAATAAACTGTCTTTTGGCAATAGATACCGTAATGATGCCTACATCAGCCTTTACGACGAGTCCATCGGGAGAGGGATGTACACAGTGCGGTCAGACACAGACACACACCCTTCACTCAGGAACCATGACCATCCTGCCTCAGGCGTCCTCCCTAGGGGCCGTCTGGACCCTCGCACACCTCCTGAAGACCGCACAGGCCCTGCCTCAGACAGCCACGGACAGGAGCGTCTGCTCGGCTCCAGACACAGACTCCAGCTGACCACCGAGCTGGGGCCCGAGGAGGTCAGGTGGTCTTACAAAGAGGACAAGAAGACATGGAAGCCCTTCATGGGACACGACTCTCTCAGGATAGAGATCATGTATCGCAGATTCTGCGAGTTAAACCAGGAAAGGGCTTTGAGGCGTGGTGGAGAGGAGACTCCAGAAGACGATGGGCTTGATGGAGGTCAGTCATCACTGGATACCAGCAAGAAGGGCAGCGACTTCACGATCGAGGCCGTGTGTGTCAGAGGAGGACTCTATGAAGTGGATGTGAGGAAGAAAGAGTGCTATCCGGTGTACTGGAACCGTAAGTGATGCTCCTTGATGGGTCAAGTCACTTTATATGTGACCCTGGAGCACAAAACCAGTCAAAAGGGTTCGTTTTTTAAAATTGAGATTTCATCTGAAAGCTGAACAAATCATCTCTCCATTGATGTATGGTTTGTTAGGAGGACAATATTTGTCTGAGATACAACTATTTGAAAATCTGGAATCTGAGGGAGCAAAAAAATCTAAATATTGATAAAATCATCTTTAAAGCTGTTCAAATGAAGGTCTTAGCAATGCATATTACTAATCAAAAAGTAAGTTTTGATATATTTACAGTAGGAGATTTACTAAACATCTTCGATAAACATGATCTTTACTTAATATCCTAATGATTTTTGGCATAAAAGAAAAATTAATAATTTTGACTCGTACAATGTATTGTTGTCTATTATTACAAATATACCCCAGAGTGTGTTGGTGCGTTAAGAGTTTAGGAAACTTGTTAAATGTATTGAAAAAACTGTCATAGCGATTGTAAAAAACTGTAATGACTAAAAATGTGAGTTTGAATCTCCATGCCAGGAATATTGTATCCAGTCTCATCACCAGATTCGGTCAGAAGATTTTGTCTGGTATTTAAAATCAGCAGACAGTGTTTTGTCTGACACCCAAAACTGTAACTGAGAGTCTTTTATCAGCCTGAGAGCTCGAGAGAGGAAGCCGTGAAAGAGCAGAAAGCAGGAGATGAAGTGATGATAAAAATGAGCTTATTTAACCTGGATTTCATCTGACCAGCACAAATCCAACAAGTGTTTTCAAAGTAAAGCAATAGAAAAACTGCTTCACAACATCACCCAGCCTGCTATGTTAAAAACGTTCTCTTATCTCTAACTCGTGAAGACCATGCAATCTGATTAAATATTAATAAAAAGCAGTACAAGAGCAAGGAACAAATAAAATAATAAGAAATATAATAAAAATGACTAAGCGGTTGAATGATACGTAAATTATTATTTAATTGAGTATTTAATTGATTTAAATGATTTAAAAACACAACACCGCCGTATAGTTGTTTTCTTGAATCTACAAACGTTGCTCTTGAGAGTCCTTAGACAGTGTTATTGAACATTTGTAAGTGTGTATATAATGTGCTCATCCTTCCAGGAACAGTACCTGCCCTGTCCACTCAATTATTAACAATCTTTGGTGTCTGTGACACCTGCAGTTTATAAGTAAGACCTCTTTTTCTTTTTTTTTCTTCTTTTTTTTCTAAACAATTTTTTGTTGGAAGTTGTCAACATTGCAAACCATTTTATGCACATAATTAGAATAAATCATAATATTGATTCTCCCATCCGGATTAAATATAGTTTTAAACCACTTTTAAAAAAAGAAAAATGTGCATTTTTCTTTTTGAAATATGCTATTATATAACAGGGAAGTAAAATGTAGTTGACGTTGAATACGACAGTGATTCAACTTTCACATGATGAAAAATGCTCTTTTTTCAGAATAGATGTTGAATCATTTTAAAGGCAACATTTTTTTTTTGCTTTTTGTATTAACTGTATTAGCATGAGTGTGATATCACTATAGTGTGTTTAGCAGAAGAGTTCAGAGTACAACTTTTAAATGCAGGCACACGGAAACTGATTTGGAGCAGGATGCACTTTGAAACAATTTTCACTCAGAAATATCCCTGAATTTTGTGTGAATAATTCCAAAGAAACGGGAAGTAACACATTATACTTCAAAATGGTACATTTAATTCAAAGGATATTTTCTTGTAACATGTACCTCAGTAATCTTTGTCTAATTGACAGCTTCAAAAAATAATTTTTATAGTGTAGATACACTTTTCCCAATGTTTCTTATGCTTGTACAAATGAATGATCCTATTTCCTTTTTCTATTCTGTGTTGTGTGCTAAAAGTGCTTTACAACCCGAATTCCGGAAAAGTTGGGACGTTTTTTAAATTTTAATAAAATGAAAACTAAAAGACTTTCAAATCACATGAGCCAATATTTTATTCACAATAGAACATAGATAACATAGCAAATGTTTAAACTGAGAAAGTTTACAATTTTATGCACAAAATGAGCTCATTTCAATTTAGATTTCTGCTACAGGTCTAAAATTAGTTGGGACGGGGCATGTTTACCATGGTGTAGCATCTCCTTTTCTTTTCAAAACAGTTTGAAGACGTCTGGGCATTGAGGCTATGAGTTGCTGGAGTTTTGCTGTTGGAATTTGGTCCCATTCTTGCCTTATATAGATTTCAAGCTGCTGAAGAGTTCGTGGTCGTCTTTGACGTATTTTTCGTTTAATGATGTGCCAAATGTTCTCTATAGGTGAAAGATCTGGACTGCAGGCAGGCCAGGTTAGCACCCGGACTCTTCTACGACGAAGCCATGCTGTTGTTATAGCTGCAGTATGTGGTTTTGCATTGTCCTGCTGAAATAAACAAGGCCTTCCCTGAAATAGACGTTGTTTGGAGGGAAGCATATGTTGCTCTAAAACCTTTATATACCTTTCAGCATTCACAGAGCCTTCCAAAACATGCAAGCTGCCCATACCGTATGCACTTATGCACCCCCATACCATCAGAGATGCTGGCTTTTGAACTGAACGCTGATAACATGCTGGAAGGTCTCCCTCCTCTTTAGCCCGGAGGACACGGCGTCCGTGATTTCCAACAAGAATGTCAAATTTGGACTCGTCTGACCATAAAACACTATTCCACTTTGAAATAGTCCATTTTAAATGAGCCTTGGCCCACAGGACACGACGGCGCTTCTGGACCATGTTCACATATGGCTTCCTTTTTGCATGATAGAGCTTTAGTTGGCATCTGCTGATGGCACGGCGGATTGTGTTTACCGACAGTGGTTTCTGAAAGTATTCCTGGGCCCGTTTAGTAATGTCATTGACACAATCATGCCGATGAGTGATGCAGTGTCGTCTGAGAGCCCGAAGACCACGGGCATCCAATAAAGGTATCCGGCCTTGTCCCTTACGCACAGAGATTTCTCCAGTTTCTCTGAATCTTTTGATGATGTTATGCACTGTAGATGATGAGATTTGCAAAGCCTTTGCAATTTGACGTTGAGGAACATTGTTTTTAAAGTTTTCCACAATTTTTTTACGCAGTCTTTCACAGATTGGAGAGCCTCTGCCCATCTTTACTTCTGAGAGACTCTGCTTCTCTAAGACAAAGCTTTTATAGCTAATCATGTTACAGACCTGATATCAATTAACTTAATTAATCTCTAGATGTTCTCCCAGCTGAATCTTTTCAAAACTGCTTGCTTTTTTAGCCATTTGTTGCCCCCGTGCCAACTTTTTTGAGACCTGTAGCAGGCATTAAATTTTAAATGAGCTAATTAAGTGGATAAAAGTGTAAAATTTCTCAGTTTAAACATTTGCTACGTTATCTATGTTCTATTGTGAATAAAATATTGGCTCATGTGATTTGAAATTCCTTTAGTTTTCATTTTATTAAAATTTAATAAACGTCCCAACTTTTCCGGAATTCGGGTTGTATTTAGTGTCCTCTGCCTTGTAGAACAGGATCGTATCCCTGTCATGAGAGGCCAGTGGTTCATTGATGGCACATGGACGCCCGTAGAGGAGGATGAGAGCGACCTCATAGAGGAAGAGCACCTGGCGTGTTTCAGAGGACAACAGGTACAGGACGCTTTTGAGACTGACACGCTGAGCAAGACTGTGGACAGAAAAGATGGTGAGAGACTATTACTAGCATATCATTTGGTTTTTCTAAAGAAGTTCATTGTAAAAAGAGAGCATTCCTCCTCTGTGTGAGGCTGGTAGTTAGTTTAGAGGTATTGGGAAATGAATGAGTGGAAGGTTTTGTTCCTGACAAGGTCACACCTGCCCTTATTGTCATTACCTGTTGAAAAATGACAGCTATATTCTATTCATAAACACACACAAGCTCTTTTTCCACAGGCAGGGTGCTGGTGCTATCTGGAACCACAGAAAATGAGCTCCACTGGAAAAAATTGCTGGAGAGTCTGCTCCACACTGACCCCTAAAACAAGCTGGTCTCAAACCAGGAAGGACTAAACAATATGTTTTCAAAACAACAATTAACTTAATCTGTCACATCTGTAATTACTGACACAAATTAACACTGGAAAACATACATCTAGATAGATAAAATACATTGCACAGTGGCAGTTGTTTAATACTAAGTTGTTCATGTGTGATGAAATATTATTTACAAATATCACGTTAATTTGATGAGTTTATATTAGTTATACATAAAAAAAAATGATGTCCGTTGCATTAAATCAGCTCGTGATGACCTGATGCTTAATGAGTTCATTTAAATGTTCTATAACGATATCTATGACATCATCTATAGTGATGTATGTAAGACATGCTGCATAGAACTTCTGGGTTGAGCACTGACAAGAGTTTAGAGTTAACATCCGTGTAAATTAACTTTGATAATTGAATTAGAGCAGTGATGGAAACTAAATACAGAGTTAAGTTAAATGTGCAACCCAGAAGGGTAATATCCATGATGGCTATTTAACACAACAGTTGAAATATACTGATTTAGGTCTTATTTTTTATTTAATTTTATTTTAAGGATTTTTTGTTTTATAGTGTAATGGATTATAGTCAGTAAAATAGGAAGGAATTGAATCGGATTATGAGATATTTAGTGAGACTAAAGTCAACTTGAGGATAAAGGAGAATTTGTACACACTGTATAGACTGCTGGAGACCGAAGGCCATGTCATGACAGCTGAAGAGAGGATTTTGGTACTGAGGATCTGGATGTCCTCAAATTACACTTTTGCAAAAAGCAGCAATCTCTTAATATGTCAGTGGGCCAGATGAGAGACTCATCTCAAATTGAAATTTTGCAATAGAGTCTAAGCAGCTAGGTACATTTCTCCTTTCTTTTAAACTACACTACTTCACTGTCTTGTAGGCCACTTACTCTTGAGGTGCTAAATCTAGATCATACAAAGTCACATCCAATGTGTATTTAAACTCTAACCTTAAATCACAAGGTTCATTAGAACAAATGTAACTTTCTTGTGCAGAAAATCTTGTCTCTCCTCCAGTCAGTAATACAAATCTCGTCATCTGCACTTTTACAGTTTATTGTCCTATCAGAATAGCAGATTCTATCAAATGAGCAATTTTGTTGAATAATCGACCTTGGGGTGTCACAGGGCTCTGTACTGGGACCTATGTTAGTCTTATTCTTAAATCATCCGGGTGCAGTGTTTGGTATAACGCCGTTTAAAAGGTAATGACATAATTTTTTCAGTAAAAGGGTAATCTAACTAAATACTTTTCCCGTCGTTGCAACGCCGTTAACATTACTGGACGTAAAATGCGGTGCGTTACTATGCATTGATTTATCCGAACGCACCCCTGGCTCACACAGCGAGTAAGGAGGTGGGTTAATAATGAGATAAGCGATTATGATTGGCTAAGGCAGAGTGATGTGTTTCATGGTAGCCAATCAGAGCCAGTGTTTTTACGCCAGCGGCGCCAAACACACACGCATGAACGCAACAGCTACAAGAAGATTCGCAGCAGCAGCAGAAATGGCGAGTCAGGAGCAATCCGATGAAAAGTTGGCATTTTCAAGGTGGAGATATAAGCACTACTTCAAATTCATTGTAGTCAAAGGCAAGAACGTGCATGTAATGTGTGACACACGCATCTACAAAGCTAGTGGCCAAAAACACTTTTCTTACAAAAATAATACTTGAAGTGCAGGATAAAACTCTTGCTGTCTGTTGACGTGCAATAAATATCGAAAGTTATGTACGAACACCTGTCTGTTCTATTCATTTTAACTGACTTGTGAAAACTGCTCAAAAAAATAAATAAAATAAAAATAAAATTCTTTGACATATAGCAACTTTTTTTTTTTTTAACAGTAACCCAAATAGTTACTTTCCCTTGTAACGAGTTACTTTTATTATAGAGTAATTCAGTTACTAACTCAGTTACTTTTTGGAACAAGTAGTGAGTAACTATAACTAATTACTTTTTTAAAGTAACGTTCCCAACAGTGTTCAGGTGTAGCTTCTTTTGATTGTAACAGCAGTTTCATGCTGGACACCACACTTTTCATTACACATGATACACATTTTGGTGTGGATTAGTGTTCAAAAGAATTTTACAATTTTCAAAAAAGTCAAATCTGCCAGTATTGACTTTGCATGTTAAACTGAGATGTGAGAACATTTTTATTATATGCTACAAATCTTGTGTTTGAGACATTATAGTGTAAAAATCTCTTTTACAAATGTAGACTTGTCCCCAAGGAATAAAATAAATGTTTAAAAAGGCTTGTTATAAGGGTCAGCTGTGTTGGGAATGAGCGCTTGGGTTTTGAAAAGGGAGATAAATGTTCTGCATTTCTTGGTGTTTAAGAAATAAAGGGAAGGAAAGACAATTAATAATACAGCCTCACAGAGGAGTGATTTCTCTCTTTAAAATGGAGTTATTTAGGAATAGGATCCTATTACATGCACATTAGGGTCTGTGTTCTAGTTAAGTCTTTAAACTCAGAAAGGTTTAGATGTTTTGAAGGTGTGGGAATGTTCCTGTGTGCAAGAGCTGTATAATCTCTGCAGTGCTTTGCTGGTTTATTATGAAACTACCAGAGATATTTCCTTGTCATTTATGCAGTTCTCTGCAGTAACTTGGTAAACTGTTTACCGTATTTTCCGGACTATAAATCGCACTTTTTTTCATAGTTTGGCTGGTCCTGCGACTTATAGTCAGGTGCGACTTATCAAAATTAATTTGACATGAACCAAGAGAAATGAACCAAGAGAAAACATTACCGTCTACAGCCGCCAGAGGGCGCTCAGTGCTGCTCAGTTCTCCTGTAGCCTACACTGAAGACATAGAACGCCCTCTCACGGCTGTAGATGGTAATGTTTTCTCTTGGTTCTAAATAAATGCGACTTATAGTCCAGTGCGACTTATATATGTTTTTTTCCTCATCATGACGTATTTTTGGACTGATGCGAATTATACACAGGTGCGACTTATAGTCCGAAAATACTATAAAAAATGTCACACAAGCACAATGAACTCAAAGTGTAGACTCTTAACAGTGCTTTGTCTTAATTGAGTTTTGTCAATGCACAATGCGTACATAAATACAATATGATCAAATTAAATTTAATAAAGCCATATTCTTGTGTTTGTAAACATGGTCAGTGAAAGATCAAAGTGTCAAAACAACAGCTCCCTTAAACACTGAATTATTATTATTATTATTAATTTGTGATTTACATGGTAGAGTGATTTTGTGTTTTCACTGTCTTCACTATTGAAACATTTATTGGTTAACACATCTGAAATAAGAAATGTGTTCTGGGTCATATCACATGCTTTCACTTGTCCGTAAAAAAGGACCTTATAAGCATGTGAGAAGCATGATTTTCACGTGTTACTAACACAGTTCTTGATGTTAATGACTTCAATGCTCAAGTGTGCTGCTGGACTGGCACAATTTTATGGCATCACTTGTATTTTGAGTTGAAAGTTATACAGTACAATGCAGTCTCATAAAACTGTGGGTTTTTATTAAAACTAAGATTTTGTGTTAGAGTGATATAGGAAAGTGATATTGCTAATAACGTGACCACTTACTGTTTTTTGGTTTGTTAGTTCTTTCCCATTTTCCCCCATTCTACCCTCACTTTCTATTCAGATGGAGTGGATATCAGACGAGTGCTAAAAGTCACAAGCGAAAGCGATGCCAAGGTACTACAACCCTCCTTTTTACTCTTTGTAGATGCTGATTCTCTTTTTCTGCATTTGCTCATTAGAAACCTGCATTAGCTTTACACCCGGAATCACAAATCGCTGTTTTTTTTTCTTTCTTTCTTATTATAGCTATTAGGACACTTTATGTAGAATCTGATGTATCCAAAATACCTAAATCAGTGTTTTGGATACATACATTGTGTCTCATGTTAAAGTTTATTGTAATCACAGACCTGTTCTTTGTGTCTAGTTGTACACCAAAATGTCATGCCAGATTGACTGATTGAAACAATTTTAACCCAGAAATTTTACGTTAATTTCAAAATGATTACAAAGGAATGGCAAATTACAAACCAAAGTAAATGTAAAACTGAAATAGCATGTTCCTGTATAATGTTTAATTTATAACTCCTAAAAGTATTTTTTTACAGTGTATTGTTAACTGATAAAATCCAAGGCCAGTAGTTCACAAACTTAGTCAACTTTGAAATCAAAATTTTTAATAGAATATTGACAAACACAAACAACATCTCTTCTCTGATGACATTTGCAAGCGTATGGACCAGAGAAACATCCCCCTTCATTGTCAAACTTTTTCTGACATTAGATTGTTTTGTTTTGCTTGAAAAGCCATTTCATTCAAATATACGTCACAATAGTGAAGAGAAAGTATCATTAAAACTTTGTTTAATCCATAATTTTCACCAGACACAACTATTAATTAACACAAGATAATATAGACACTTTTTTCACATAGACTGTTGGGTATGTTACAGAATACGACCATAAATTTTAATGCAATATGGTATAACTAGCTTATATTTTAGCATACTTTCCGTAACGGGGCTGATGAGACATGAGATGTGCGACTCCATTTGCAAGCTTTTATTTGACAGAGACGTGGTCTTAATAGGCATGGGTCAAACAATGGCAAACAGATATATAGAGGGCAATACAAAAGAATAATCCTACGGCAGGTGTGGGTCTACGATAAACCAACAATATCTAGACGGCTAGGCAAGAGGGGTAAATCAGAATCCAGAGCAAAGGGTCAAAACACGAGTAACAGGGCAAAGCGAGAAAAAGACTAAACTATGAAAACTATAAACTGAAACAGGATTATGAAAACTATAAACTGAAACAAGACTTTGAAAACTAGAAACTAAGACAAGACTATGAAAGCAAACACGAAATGGCTTGGTATCGCATCTCAAGGAGAGGGATATGTGCAGAGCCTCCCCCCCAAAAAGCGGCTTCCAGACACTCCATAAAATCGGCAGTGGAGCGGAGGTGGAACAGGGGGAGGGACGGAGGGACGGAGGGACGGAGGGCCAGGTCCAGGTGGAAGTGGAGTGGCCGAGGACCGAGAAGCAGGAAGCCAGGGTGGAGCCGACAGAACAGGAGCCCACAGGAAGAGAGTACACAGATGACCCCTCTAGCTGTGACAGGACAGGACGAGCATTCATAGATGGCTTCCATAGCCATGACAGGACAGAACGGAAGTTCATAGATGGCCTTCATAGCAGTGACAGGACAGGACGAAAGTTCATGGGTTGATACCACTGAAACCTCTAGAAGTTCTACAGCGGTACCCACAGAAAACGGGGAGTTCAATAATAATTCCTTCAACAGTGACATAATGGGTTGAAAGTGTGTTGCTGGGCGCCACCACCACGCAAGGAGCTGAAGTGAGTGCCGCTGCCTCAGGAAGGTTCTGCAGCATGTGCCGCCACCTCTGGAGAAACTGTAGCGGACGTCATCGCCTCTGAGGACATAACAGCAAGTGCCACTACCTCTGAAGGTTCTGCAGCATTAGCTGCCACCTCTGAAGAAATCATAGTGGATGCCACCACCTCTAGAGTTTCAGTAGTGGTGTAAGCAGCCCAAACGCAACATAAAGCGATCATAGGAAGCACTTTAAACTGGGGAATTAGTTCCTGAACAGGAGGGGTTGAGCGCGCTGATTAAGGGATACCAGCTGCTCTTACTGACAGCAGCGGTGAATCCTCCATGCTGGATACCAGTCTGGGATACTGAAAAGCTGACCTTTGGGTGCAACAGACAAGACATGATGAGCCCCTGGAAGATCAGCTGTGAAGTGATGTGACTCTGAACGATATGTTGTGATGTGACGAGACTCTGGAAGATCAACCGTGCCCTGACTGGACTCAGGAAGCTTGACTGTGACTTGACTGGACTCGTGAAGATCAGTGGTGACTTGAACTGACTCAGGAAGATCAGCTGTGGTGGCCATTTTGCAATCGTGCTCCACTGTTACTGCCATTTTGTGCTCTAGTGTGGCTGCCATTACATGAGTGAGTGCGGTGTCGCGTTCTTCCTCCACGACACCCACAGTGAATGAAGAGCCAACATACCACAAAGCATAGTCCAAAAACTGACAGAGTGATGAACGTGGACCCTCGTGTCTAACCTCAGATTGTAGAGGTTGATTTAAGGCCATTGCAAAGAAAAACTCTATCAAAAGACAGTCCGCTAGGTCTGAATAGTGTACTATGGCTAAAAATTCACGAACATAGTTCTCCAGATATCGCGGGCCTTGTCTAAGAAGTAACAAAATTCTTGCCGTGTCTATACCTGGCCAGTGATCCTCAGAAAAGCCGCTGGATCCTCATGTGGCGAGTATTCTGTAACGGGGCTGACGAGACATGAGATGTGCAAATCAATGTGCAAGCTTTTATTGGACAGAGACCTGATCATAACAGGCCTGGGTCAAACAATGGCAAACAGGTATATAGAGGGCAAGACACAAGAATAATCCTAGGGCAAGAGTGGGTCTACGATGAACGAACAGTATCCAGAGGGCTAAGCAAGAGGGGTAATCCAGAATCCAGAGCAAAGGGTCAAAACACAAGCAACAGGGCAAAGTGAGAAAAAGACTAAACTGAAAACTATAAACTGAAACAAGACTATGAAAACTATAAACTGAAACAAAACTATAAACTGAAACTGGATTATGAAAGCTAGACTAGAATATGAAAACAAGACTATGAAAACTATAAACTGAAACAAGACTATAAAAACTATAAACTGAAACAAGACTATGAAAACTAGAAACTGAAACAAGACTTTGAAAAATAGAAACTAAGACAAGACGAAAAAAGGCAAACACGAAATGGCTTGGTCTCGCAGCTATCTCAAGGAGAGGGATATGTGCAGAACAATACTCGGCCGTGCTCGAGAAGTCCAATGCTTATAAAGCATGTCTGATGACTGTGCTGTGTGTGTGTGTGATTGTTCTCAGGTGTGATTGTTATCAGGTGAACTTGTGATTGGTACAATGGATCATGGGAAATGTAGTCCAGGGTGTACTGTGTAGTGTGAAAGTCTGTGTGGTGAGTTAACGGTAGTTCAAAGACCAGATCATGACACTTTCAGACCTGTCAATCATTTGCTTTGTTTTCAGAAACAGTTACTTAATGTTGCGTTTTCTCAAAGTTGCGTTGGTTCGGTTCGCTTGCATAAAATGTAGTATGCTTGCCAATATTCCCTTGTGCAAGTCAAATGTGAGTAAAACTGTCGTCTTATTGGTCAGAGTTCACCTGGGCACGTTCCTCTGCTTCATTCATCAAGACGGACTGACAAGTTCGCTCCATGGACTTCTTGTGGGTTTATTTATTTGTAGCATGAATGTAGCCGTCATACCTGCTTTAACGGATACATTTATTTAAAATATATTTGACATATTACATATATTTTTGATATGTTCAATTCACAACTGCGGCTAGAGAGAGTCCTTCAAAATACATGCGTAAAACCTGTCGCCGCTCAGAAATTATGACAAATTTAAATTGATCTAAATTTTATTTAAGTTGTTTCTGGATATTGATCTAGATGTTAGGTGTAGAATTCTGCCATCTATTGGTTAGAGATAAACCTAAAATTATTACAGTCCAGGAAAGAAGTTGACCAGCAGGGGGCGATAGAGAGCCATTCATTTTACTGGATGTGGCCAACTGCTGTTATACATTTTGTGAATTTATGTATATATACACATTAGTTTTTGATGCATTTTGAAATGTCTGTTTTTACAAAATGCCACAATTTATTTATTTTTTTGTGATTTTTTTTTTTTTTTTAAATAATAACATTACAAATGTTGGATGACAGCATGAATACCAATAAAAGAAAAAGACACAAAACACACAAAGAACACAAGAAAGGGTAACTTAAAGTGAACATACAAATAAACCCTGTCAGCCAGTTACAGAACAGAATAATGCATCATCAGTTTAAAACAATTCCTTTAGCGCTTGGGCTTTACTACAATAAGTGACCATTTGTATTCTAGCCCCATGAATCCTTGCTGTGCTGCGTTTTAAAAACAAACAATATAATGAAACAACAGCAGCCAGAATCTTCTAAGGTCCATGTCAGGAGTCAACCATTGCTAAAATGCCACAGAAATTTGACCGAAATTAAAGTGTAAAAATGTTTTTATAATAATTAACTTTAGGATATAGAATAAATTAAACATGTAAATAATGCCAGCAGCAAAATGCAGAAATCAAAATGCGTGAGGAGTGAACATCAAATAACAATGAAAAATTTACAATCACATTATGTTTGTGTGTGTGTGTGTGTGTGTGTGTGTGTGTGCGTGCATTTGGTCTCAACCCTTTATATTTTTGTTCTGCATTTGGGGCTGATTATATTTGACAAATTCTATACAAATGCTTTCTGTGGTAGTCATACCTGTTTGTGTGTGTGTGTGTGTGTGTGCATTAGGTCTCACTTCTTTATATTTTTGTTCTGCATTTGTGGCTGATTTTATTTGCAAATTCTATGCAAATGCCCTCTGTGGCAGTCATACCTGTGTGTGCGTGTTCGTGTGTGTGAGCATGTCTTTTCCACATTGCATTCGTGCTCTAGTACCTGGCCTTCATTTTAGTGTGAAAATTATCAGATTTATTAATTTTATTTTTGACAATTTTTTCAATTATTAATTTCAATTTGGGGTCAAAGATCAAGATTTCTAAAAAAATAAATAAATAAATTACTTACCTTCAGAACAACCGAATCAAGTCCTCTTTTTATGTGAATAGATAAATAATCTAGAAAAGTCACAAAACCTCATACCGCTGAGATGAAGGAGACCATTTTTTGTAAACTAGGGAAAGTTGAGGACAGATTGAGGGTTGAAAAAAATAAAGGTGCTTAAAAGGTTCTTCACAGTGTTGCCATAGAAGAACGATTTTTAAGGTGTTCTTACAAATTGAAAGATGTCCTCAGATTATGTCCCTGGGAAATAATTTTGTGTCTGTCAGGAGACTCGACTCGATTTTATCACCCCGCTGTCCTTTAAATGTCCTCACTTATACAGATGAGATTGATAGAGGGATGGTCGCTTGACTGTAGAGATCACCGCCGTTAAAGAATATGAACCTGTCAATCATCTGTCCTTTGTTCTCATCCAGATCCATCACTCAATCGGTTTTTGCACAATGCTGTAGGCCTTGCTTTGCTCAACCGTAGACGCCTGTGCAAAAGAGCAGCTCTGAGTACAGACAAGGGCACTCTTATGGCGCTTTTCCACTGTATGGTACGGCTCAGCTCAGTTTGTGTTTCCACTGCAGTTTGGTACCGCTTTAGAGTAGGCAGGATTATTCACATCATTATAGTGGTGCAGCCTCTACTGCAGCGACTCCTGGAAATCTTTTCATCCTCAAGCTCTCGCTGGATCTGCTCCTCTGCTATCAACGAGAGGAACGTCTCTATTTCCTCAACAGACAGCCATTTTTTTGGTTGTTTTAAAAAGGTTTGCTTGTTCAAAATAGTTGCGTTCGATCCTTCACTGGCTGTGCTGATTTAAATCTAGCGGTTCTGTTGTGTCACAAGTTCAGTGATCAGCAGAGTTTACACGTCATGTTTTGGTAATGGTACGGTTCACTTGGAACCTCAACCGAGGTGGTACTGAAAAAGTATCAGGTACAGTACCCAGTGGAAAACTCCCCAAAAGTGAACCGTACTGAACCATACCCTGCAGTGGAAAAACACCATTAGACCACAGTCACACCTTTTCCATTAAGAGACCAAATTGATTTACAGGTGCATTTGTAATGTTATAGAGGCAAAGTTTTTCTAGGCTTATTAATTGTATGTCATATTCTTAACATTCCATTAAGTGTATTAATAATATAATAAATAAAGCAATAAATGATGTCAAAACAAAGTGATAGTTGTAGATTCAAATCTAAAATTGCCAGTAGGTTGGGCCAAGTCTGTCTAATGAGCAAGCTGTCTCCTCATTCATTCATTCATTCATTCATTCAGTGACGAAGCAAATGGTTGTAGTGATGAATCAGTTATAAACCTGAGCCCCGGTCCACTCCAGTGTGGCACTTTGCTCATTATGATTTTTTTGGGAATGTACAAAGCCCAGTTAATCTAATAAATAATGGTTTAGCTTCACTTACATTGGGAATTATGGAAACATTTGGATTTGTGCTGAATGAGAGCGGTGAGCCCATACTTTCAGTTTGGCTTTAAATTAGGTTTTGGCTTGTTTATAGCTAGTCTGCTTTCTGGGCATAATTGGCTAGATTTTATTAATAAACTGTGTGCCATATTTTGGTTTTATCCCGTTTGCATCTATTAGTCTCCCTTAAGCATTTTCTATAGCCTGTTTGCATAACGTTGCATTCATTCATCTGCTTTACTAATAGTAATGCTATTAAGGTTATTAATGTTACAGTTGTTATTAGTATTAAAATAATTAATAAATACCAAATTGGGCCTCGAATGTCACTGTTATCGTACATTTAAGCCACAGCATTGTATGTGAATGGTGGAAAAATACACTTTTTGCATTTTTCCCCCCAAAATTTGCATGCCTGTAACTCAAGAAATATTACAGATATCATAATATCCTTTTAAAGTATGGTTCTTAACACGTTTATCTTTATATCTTCATCTTCTATGTGATTCAGTTCCAGAGATAACAGTGATTTCAGTGTGGCTCCATGAGTAAATTGTTAAATTGTACACATTTATATATAGGTTACTTTTTTTTTCATTTATTTATTGAGCACTTTTACACAACCGAATATTGACCAAAGTGCTCTACAATAAGTAAACACATCAGAACATAAAACACAACACTAAAACCACAATAAAATGACAAATGCCTGAGCAACAAATAAATGTTGAAACTGGAATCTAAACAATTGCACAGATATTATTTTTAGAGAGTTTTCATAAGTAAGCGCTGAAAATGGGTCAAATTCAACAGCTCTTCATGAGTTACAGGCACATAAGTCAAAACTGTATGGAAAGTGATCCACGTTTGGTTTAACAATTTTCTCCTGAAGCCACATTGAGATCCCCATTTCCAGAACTGAATCATATAGGCCCTTAAAAATTAAAATACCAAAATGAAAGTTTATTTAGAACTGAATTCAAAATGAAAGTTTATTTAGAACTGAATTCAAGATTTCAAGATATCTGTAAAATCCACAGGTAGGCAAGAAAACGTTTGGGGAAGAATGCAAAAAGTGCCACCATTGGCATATAATGCCACAATGATGACTAAAGTCAACAGATTTTACTGCTATACCTGTCAGTCTGACTAAAAAAAATGATAATGCTGTAATTTTAATTGTAATTAAAAATTGTAATTTTTCCTCCACGCAGCCGTTCACAGTGTGCAGTTGAGCTGCAGTCATGTGGACTGGTACAGCGTGGACGAGGTGTATCTGTACAGTGATGCCACCACGTCTAAGATCGCACGCACCGTCACGCAGAAGCTGGGCTTCTCTAAAGGTGAGGGGACACACGCTTATCAACCTGCTGTTCAATCACTGCTGTATTATTAGGCACATTTGTTATATTCCTTTAAAAAAAAACTCTCCAAACACCCAGCACATGCATAGACTTAATATGATGACAGTGTTATTTTAGTATCATTGTTATACTTGTTAAAGTTTTTATGAATATAAAAAAAATTTAATAAAAAATGAAAATGGAACGAATAAACAGTCGTGGCCAAAAGTTTTGAGGATTACATAAATATTGGAAATTGGAAAAGTTGCTGCTTAAGTTTTTATAATAGCAATTTGCATATACTCCAGAATGTTATGAAGAGTGATCAGATGAATTGCATAGTCCTTCTTTGCCATGAAAATTAACTTAATCCCCAAAAACCTTTCCACTGCATTTCATTGCTGTCATTAAAGGACCTGCTGAGATCATTTCAGTAATCGTCTTGTTAACTCAGGTGAGAATGTTGACGAGCACAAGGCTGGAGATCATTATGTCAGGCTGATTGGGTTAGAATGGCAGACTTGACATGTTAAAAGGAGGGTGATGCTTGAAATCATTGTTCTTCCATTGTTAACCATGGTGACCTGCAAAGAAACATGTGCAGCCATCATTGCGTTGCATAAAAATGGCTTCACAGGCAAGGATATTGTGGCTACTAGGATTGCACCTAAATCAACAATTTATTGGATCATCAAGAACTTCAAGGAAAGAGGTTCAATTCTTGTAAAGAAGGCTTCAGGGCGTCCAAGAAAGTCCAGCAAGCGCCAGGATGGTCTCCTAAAGAGGATTGAGCTGCAGGATCGGAGTGCCACCAGTGCAGAGCTTGCTCAGGAATGGCAGCAGGCAGGTGTGAGCGCATCTGCACGCACAGTGAGGCCAAGACTTTTGGAAGATGGCCTGGTGTCAAGAAGGGCAGCAAAGAAGCCACTTCTCTCCAAAAAACATCAGGGACAGATTGATCTTCTGCAGAAAGTATAGTGAATGGACTGCTGAGGACTGGGGCAAAGTCATATTCTCCGATGAAGCCCCTTTCCGATTGTTTGGGGCATCTGGAAAAAGGCTTGTCCGGAGAAGAAAAGGTGAGCGCTACCATCAGTCCTGTGTCATGCCAACAGTAAAGCATCCTGACACCATTCATGTGTGGGATTGCTTCTCATCCAAGGGAGTGGGCTCACTCACAATTCTGCCCAAAAACACAGCCATGAATAAAGAATGGGACCAAAACACCCTCCAACAGCAACTTCTTCCAACAATCCAACAACAGTTTGGTAAAGAACAATGCATTTTCCAGCACGATGGAGCACCGTACCATAAGGCAAAAGTGATAACTAAGTGGCTCAGGGACCAGAATGTTGAAATTTTGGGTCCATGGCCTGGAAACTCCCCAGATCTTAATCCCATTGAGAACTTGTGGTCAATCCTCAAGAGGCGGGTGGACAAATCAGTTATCAGTCAGGATTTGGCCGAGAAGTTGGTTGAGAGCATGCCCAGTCGAATTGCAGAGGTCCTGAAAAAGAAGGGCCAACACTGCAAATACTGACTCTTTGCATAAATGTCATGTAATTGTCGATAAAAGCCTTTGAAACGTATGAAGTGCTTGTAATTATATTTCAGTACATCACAGAAACAACTGAAACAAAGATCTAAAAGCAGTTTAGCAGCAAACTTTTTGAAAACTAATATTTATGTAATTCTCAAAACTTTTGGCCACGACTGTACTATGATTGTAGTCAATGTTACTGGAATTTTTTTGTGTGTGTATTCTCTTTTTTTTTTTTTTTAATGTCTCTTTAAGTTTTATTAGTTTTCAAGTCATTTTATTTTAGTGATTTTATATTAAAAAAGCGTTAACACTTTAGTTTAAGGACCAATTCTCACCATTAACTAGTTGCTTACGAACATTCATATTACTAGCATATTGGCTGTTTATTAGTATTTATAAAGCACATATTCATGTATTATTCTGCATGACCATATTTTAAATCCCTTAATCCTAAACCCCATCCCTAAACTTAACACCTACCTTACCTACGATTAAAAAGCAGCAAATAAGGAGTTTACTTAGGCAAAAGTTATAGATAATGGTTAGTTAATAGTGAGAATTGATAAAAGTAATATTAAGATTTATATTTGTTTCATTTATTGTTTTATGTTTTTTAATAATTTATAGTTTAAGTTGACACTAATATCCCTGTTAATACTTTACAATTAGGTAACTTAGTTAACATTAGCAATGCATTAACTAAAAATAAGTACAACTTTTGTTACAATATTTATTTTTGTTAACGTGCAACATTTGATTTGAGCAATGTATTAGTAAATGTCGTAATTAACATTAAGAATAATAAATGCCTTAAACTTTTTTTTATTGGTTGTTCATGTTATCTAATGTTAACAGATAGAATCTTATTGTAAAGCGTTACTATGACCATGTATTATGCAAACTGCCAAGGTAGGATGGTTTAAAGTGTTGTTTGTGTCCTTAATATTTTTATAATGTTTTGATATTTTGATCAAACGCAGTAGAGGAACACAGTCTCAGATGCAGAGGCTGCAGAAGCACTCTTTATGTGTGTCTGTGTGAATAAAACAGCACAGCTCTCATAACGTGTGTGGTGTGGTTGTGCTCAGCCTCCAGCAGTGGCACCAGACTGCACCGCGGCTTCATGGAAGAGGCCTCGCTGGACGATAAAACCCCTCAGACCACACACATTGTGTTTGTAGTCCATGGCATTGGACAGAAGATGGACAAGGATCGTATCATCAAAAACACTGGCATGTAAGTCCTCAGTGACATGCAGTGGTGAACCACTATAGTGTAAAAAATGATGGATGTGTTCATATACAGTGCCTTGCGAAAGTATTCATACCCCTTAATTTTCTTCACGTTTTGTTATGTTGCTGCCTTATGTTTTAAAATTACTTTTTTTCCCACATCAATCTACACTCCATAATGGTAGCTCAGTAGCATTCATATTTCTTATAGATGTTACTACACTTTGAATGAAGTTAAACTGTGGCGAATTCAATTGAATGGGTATAATTTGGGAAGACACATAAGTCTTAATAATAGGTCTAACAGCTAATCAGAGCAAAAACCAAGCCCTGAGGTCAAAAGAACTGCCTGTAGAGCTCAGAAACAGGTTTGCATCAAGCCACAGATCTGAGGAAGAGCTCAGAAAACCATTCTGCTTCATTGAAGGTTCACAGAAGCATGTGGTCTCAACTCGGACTCTTCCTAGAGCTGGTCTCCTGACCAAACTGAGCATCTGATGGAGAAGGGCTTTGAAGCTGATGGTCGCTCTAGTTGAGCTCCATGATCATATGTGGAGACAGGAGAAACCTACTGAAGGACAAACATCTCTGCAACACTCCACCGATCTGGGCTTTACAACAGTGTGGCAAGACTTAATCC
Organism: Carassius carassius; assembly: GCF_963082965.1. NCBI lineage: Eukaryota > Metazoa > Chordata > Actinopteri > Cypriniformes > Cyprinidae > Carassius > Carassius carassius. The sequence goes on along the minus strand of NC_081786.1, from coordinate 28,868,137 downwards.
TCTCTTCAGTGAAAACACATCAAAATGCACCTAAAGGACCCTCAGACTGTGTGAAACAAGATTCTCTGGTCCGATGAACCTCAATTCTGAGCATCATGTTTGAAGGAAACCAGCTCTGCTCAGCACCTGCACAGTAGCATCCCAGAAGTGAAGTGTGCTGTAGCGGCCTCATGCAGTGGGACTGTTTTACAGCAGCACAGACTGAGGGACTTAAGCACACAGCTAGAGTGGCTCATAGACATCCACAGCCTGGGCTTGAACCCCATCACATATTTCTGGAGAAACCTGGAAATGTGTGTCTATGTGTGTGTTTTAAATTTGTTTATTTGTCATTGAATCGTTCAGTCAAAGGATTTTAACTGAGAAACAGGTCTTTATGAATCGAGACACTGACTCCTTCATTTAATTTGTATTTTTTATTTTGTTCAAATGAATATATATTTTTTAAAAAGGCTTAAGCAACGAACATTTTGTCCGAACCACTAGTAAATTGTTATTTTGTTTATTTTTCTAATTGTTTTCTTTAGAATCATGATCTCCAATTTATAGGCCTATCTATATACAGTATATAAAAAACATGATTCTTAATTTATATAGTTTTCATGTTGTTTATTGCTGCATATAATTCATTAAAATAGAAGTTTAATTTCAGAAAGTACAATTTGATTTCAAAATTCACCAACATTTTTTGCATTTTGTGTTTTTCAGTTAAATAAAAGACTTTTTTTTTTTTATATATATATATTTTTTTAAATCTGACCATTGCCATCCACTCCCACTAATACAGTGTACAACTGTTCACGCATCAGGGAGCCGCTATCAAGGGAGCACATCCTACCATATGAGATATTTATCAAAGAGCTCCGAATCTGTTGAGGAGCAAATCCTCCAGCATCTTGTCAGTCATTTCTCCTGATCTTGACCCGTGATCAGTCAAATCTGACTCCTGCATCTATGTTGGATGACGTTTTTTTTTTCATGGAATTGGGCTGCTTTTAAAACCCTCGTGGGTTAAAGGTTTGACATATTGCATAAATTACATTTGACTGAAATGCTTTTGCTCAAACATTTTGCATTCTACCTGTAATAAAAGTGTGCTACATGTTTTGTGACAGAGGGCCACTAGTACGAAGCCTTTGAGCTGAGTTTATGGTCAATGTGCATAACAGTGGCTGTAAAATATGTATTTAAGGGATGGAAATGACATATTTTGATATTCGGGACATGGTCATTGCACTACTTTGGGCTGTTTTTTACTTATGCAATGTACTTATTTCAGTTTTTTATACATTTATGAAGACAATTCTGCTTTTGCCTAGTCATTATGGTGTATGGGGTGTAGATTAATGTGGAGAAAAAGTAATTTAAAGCAGTTTAACAACAGGCAGGAACATAACAAAACATGAAACAAATGAAGGGGTGTGAATACTTTAGAAAGGCACTGTATACACGTTAAGAGATCCTAGTTAGCATTTTTTCACAAAATGTGTTTCCCATGTTTATTACTTAATAAGAGTCAACTTTTATACTGTTTTGTCAGATAATGTACAGTACAGACCAAAAGTTTGTAGATTCACACTGAAGGCATCAAAACTATGAATTAACACATGTGGAATTATACATGGAATTATATACATAACAAAAAAGTGTGAAACAACTGAAAATATGTCATATTGTAGTTTCTTCAAAGTAGCCACCTTTTGCTTTGATTACTGCTTTGCACACTCTTGGCTTTCTCTTGATGAGCTTCAAGAGGTAGTCACCTGAAATGGTCTTCCAACAGTCTTGAAGGAGTTCCCCGAGAGATGCTTAGCACTTGTTGGCCTTTTTGCCTTCTGTCTGCGGTCCAGCTCACCCCTAAACCATCTCGATTGGGTTCAGGTCCGGTGACTGTGGAGGCCAGGTCATCTGGCGCAGCACCCCATCACTCTCCTTCTTGCTCAAATAGCCCTTGATGCCTTCAGTGTGACTCTACAATTTTCATAGTCATGAAAATAAAGAAAATCTTTGAATGAGAAGGTGTGTCCAAACTTTTGGTCTGTACTGTATATATATATGTATTATAAATAGTCACAGCTCAACACATGAACTTCAGGGTGCTTTCAAGCTGATTTTCAGCTGCTGAAGAATATCTAATTGGATGCTTATGGTGTTGACAAAGTAACTTTTTTTATGCACGTCATGTATGTATTACTGTAAATGCATTAACAGTTTGTTCTGATGAAAAAAAAATGTGTTTACTACTATAGCATTTATAAATATTTCAAATTAGCTGTTATTAATTTTTTTTTTTTATGTTTTCATTTTGGTTTGAGTAATTCTATGTTTTAAGAATTTGTATTTATTTTGTTTTGCTCATTATTCTCAGTAAAAACAAACAACGAACAAACACAGGGTCCAAACAGTACAGAAGACATTTCAAAGAAATTAAACAAAATACAAAAAAGAGAACTTTTGTTTTTTTTCAAAAATTAACTTTATTTGTCTTCGTTTCAATATTTCTACTATTTCTATGATCTTGCTTTACATTTTAGCATTTCAACTACAACTTTAGCACCTTTGTTTTCACCAATTTTAATAGTTTTATTTGTAGTTTTGAATGCTTCATTCATTTTTAATGAAAGTGTGTGTGTTTTGAAGGCTATTGTGATGTTCTGTGGTGTGTTCAGGCTGCGGGAAGCTGTGAGGAAGATGGAGGAGAAGCACTTCGCTGATCAAACAGAGGAACACGTGGAGTTTCTGCCGGTCGAGTGGCGCTCCAAACTGGCTTTAGACGGCGGTAAGACAGACGCCACACCACGTGACTGAACAGCTGCTCTTATCACACACTCTGTGCTTTTACCTTTGGTTCACAAACACACACATGCTGTCTTGGCGGGGAGCAGAGACATGGCAGGAGAATATAATACAGGCCATAAACCCATTTATCATCTTTCATCCCTCCATCAGCTGTGCAAACTAAACAGCTCAAACAATGATTTGCATTAACATTAATAACGAAATGATGATTGAACAAGTACATGAGCCTTTGTATGCATATTTTGAGAGTGTTGTCCTCTCCACATGCAGACACAGTGGAGTCAATCACACCAGACAAAGTGAGAGGCCTGAGAGACTTACTCAACAGCAGCGCCATGGACATCATGTACTACACCAGCCCTCTCTACAGACACGAGGTGACACACATTCAGCAGTTCATCTGAAGATCAACGTATTTTCTCACCCTCACATCATTATGAACTAGTTCAGAATTTCAGAATAATATTCCTACTGTTGTTTTCCACACAATTAAAGCACATATACACTAAAAACGAGAAGCGTTGGGTACCGAAACCGGTACCTATGGAACCGGTATGCACCGAACAGAATCAGAACGCAGATTTCTGTGCCTCATTTCGGTGCCTCTTAAATGCCTGAGCAATCGATTGAAATGTACACAAGAAGCACGGGCATCGCTAGTCTTTTTTAGCAGGGCTATAGCATTTAGCTCCATAAACTGTACTCAAATTCGCAATCACCTCAGAGTCAGTCCGCTTAAATTTCATATGAAAACAGCGTCATACTTCATCTCCTCTCCGTCTAGTGAGATTTTTGAATGCACAAGCAGTCTGACAACTGCAGATCTGCTTCTGCATTCAAAAATCTCTCTAGATTATTATTAATACTAACACTGGTGAAAAATACTAATGTGCCTAAGACTGTACTTTACAAACGACATTGTTGCTACTTTATAAAGAATGAGCATACAGAAATTCTCAGAACAGATTAAAGACAGGGACAGACAGCACTCATCTTAACTAAATATCAGAGAGATTGACAGAGATACAGTAGAAACATTATGTGTGGTTTTCTATTAAACAATGATCCAGATCATGAAATACATTTATTAGCCTTATAAGGGAAGTTTGGGAAATGAGAGCATCCAAGGAGCGTGTGAAAACTATGGATTTATTTTAAATATTTTATTAAGTATAAATAAGTATCGGTTCTGGCACCGTTTAGGCACCGGTACCGTTTTAAAAGTATCAAAATGGCACCGGTATCGTAAAAAACCCAATCGATACCCAGAGGTGGGTAGTAACGAGTTACATTTACTTCGTTACATTTACTTGAGTAATTTTTTGGGGTAACTAATACTTTTCGGAGTATATTAAAAGATGTGTACTTTATACTCTTACTTGAGTAAATTTATGGGGAAAAATCTGTACTTGTACTTCGTTACTGTGGGCGACGCTCCTCTCGTTACTTTATCTTAATGCAATAAATGTTATAATGCTTCAGTTTATTCCAAACGCGCCGTCTACTTTTCTCTGGGCAATGAGCGATGCCCATTCACGAATGATTCATTCTTTTGAGTCAATACTGTTCAAAGGCTTGATCAAACCAATTGGCAAACGAGTGAATTGGTTCATGAATCAGTTTGAATGAGTCGTTCAGTTCCCTGCCGCACGCGCTGAGCGTCTGAAGTGGTTCACTCAGAGTTGTAACGTTTAACATCAGCAGCGTTGAAAACGTGGCTGGAACTGCACTGAATTGAAAGCAAATCTGCAAAGGTTATTATTTGCTAGCGCTGGAGATCCTTATTAGATGAACACCGCGTGTGCTGTCTACTGTTTAACAGGTAATAACTTGGGCTACATTCGATTACAGTACACGATACCACTGTGACATTAGTTTGTTGTACGTGTGTGGCTTATAACAGAGGGGAGTCAAGTTGAATGCAGCTTCCAAAAGACAAAAAATAGCCGATTAAGATTTTATTAATTTTAATACATGTCATCAGCTGCTAAATTGAGATCTGTGATTGCTTGCTGGCGCTGAGCCAGAGACAGACGCGTTTTTACAGCACTGTGCATTATAACCAATCACACATGATTCTTTTGAGCTTATTAAAGCATTGGCCAATCAGAGGTGTTCAGATGAGTCATCGCTAAAATGCCGGTGCTTCCTTCACTCGCTCACTGACTGAATACCTCTTTCTGGCGAATTCTCTCGTCAGAAACAACAAAGTGCAGATGTGTGTACGAATCTTTAATTAAGATATTGATTTCACAGTGTTAACAGTTTCAGTGATTTTATTGGGAGTTTCTGAGAGTGACTGAACTCTAGACCGTCAGTGAAAATGATCTTTAATAATGTAAATGTTATTTGCTCTCTTTCTGAACAATGAAAGATTAGTAGCAATATTTATATCACATTAACTTTCAATGTTAAATTCACATTTAATATAAAGTCAGTTGTATTAAAAATATGTTATGTAAGGGTTTTATAATAAATTACATAAATTGGAGTAAAGGCTGATGAAATATATACATTTATACACGCACACATACATTACATACATTTTATCTATATATCTAAATAAAAATAGGCTCAGTATATATGACCCAAAGTAACTAGTAACTAACTACTTGAGTAGATTTTTTTATCCGATACTCTTTTACTCTTACTCAAGTAACTATTCAAGACTAGTACTTTTACTTTTACTTGAGTAAATATTTCTAGAAGTACTTTTACTTTTACTTGAGTACAGTTTTTGGGTACTCTACCCACCTCTGTCGATACCCAACCCTAGTAACGAGTGGCTTTCATGCACTAATACGTTGATCACATAAAGCTGTGAAACTTTTAAGATGCATTTTTTGGAGCTTGACAGTCCCTGGTTACTAGGGATATGCCGGTATCAAATTTTCCTGTTGCGATTATTGCTCATGCTTTTATCACGGTAAACGGTATTATCACGGTATTGCAATTTAGTTTAAAAAAGTGCTCAAAATATAGTATAATATAGTATAATAGGTTAAATAACTTTTTCTAACAAAAAAAATAACTGAACATTTAAATAAAAAAGCAATTCAGAAATATATATAAAGTTAAATGTTTTGCACAGATTAAAGTGCAAAAGAACTATAAAGACCAATAGGTAAGTGGAACTTCATAGCAAATACACAAATCTGAATGGCTATTTAAAATGATTCAAAAAAATATTTTAGAAAGTAGAAAGCAGCTGCTTTATTTATGGGGTTTCCAGGGTAAGGACTGCATTCTCTGCAGTTTAGCGCCATCTGCTGTCAAAGAGTGAATGTGCTTTCATTCAGCGTGTCTTTCACGAGTTCCTCATGTACGTCTCATGTGTGCTTGTTTACATCAGAGCACACACCTGTCTTGAGAAACCCATTCTAAAAGACTTAACGTTACTTTAAGTCTTTATTTTATTTGGGTAGCACACATATTCTGAATGCCTTCGGCAGAATTCAAATGAGCCATTTTAATCTAGATTAATTCCAAGATTACAGTGAGATTAATCTAGATTAAAAAAAATAATCTTTACTGTCTTTACTGTCACTTTAAATGAAAGAAAGCATCAACTAATTACTTTAAAAATCTTACTGATCCTTCCAGATCACTAAAGGTTTGACGCAGGAGCTCAACCGTCTCTATTCTCTCTTCTGCTCACGAAACCCTGAGTTTGAGAGCAGAGGAGGCAAAGTGTCCATCATCTCCCACTCGCTGGGCTGCGTGATCACCTTTGATATCATGACCGGCTGGGATCCTGTGCGCTTCTGTCTGCAAGAACATCAGGATCATCTGGAGGGAGAAGATCTACACTGGGCCACTCGTGAAGAGCGCCACCTGCTGGAGGACGTGCAACTAACCAGACGAAGGTAAGCACCTGCAAAGTAATGCGGTGAGTTTTGCATTAACCAAGCACCACTCATTCTTCATATAAATATAAATGTTATATCTTGTAATTAATCTGTATCTGTGACAGGGTACGAGAACTGCAAGATCAACTTCAGGGCCTGAAGGCATCAAAACCCACACCCTTCCCTACATTAACGTTTAAGGTGATGTAGGGACATTAAAGGAATAGTTTACCCAAAAAAAGCTGATAATATGCTCATTCTCAGACCTTTCAAAGTGTAAATGAGTTTGTTTCTTCATCAGGTTTGTAGTAATGTGTCATTGCATCAGTGTCTCATTAATGGATGCTCTGCAGTGAATGGGTGCCGTCAGAATGAGAGCTGAAAAAAACATCACAATAATCCACAGCGCTCCAGTCCATCAGTGAACATCTGGAAAAGACATTAGAATTAATGGACTGGAGCGCTGTGGATTATTGTGATGTTTTTATCAGCTGTTTGGACTCTCATTCTGACGGCACCCATTCACTGCAGAGCATCCATTGATGAGACACTGATGCAATGACACATTACTACAAACCTGATGAAGACACACACTCATCCTGATCTTGGATGAACTGAGGGTGAGCACATCTGTACAGTATCTCTACAGAATATAATAAAGCCCACTAAATGATTGGCAGGTGGAGAACTTCTTCTGCATGGGGTCTCCTCTGGCTGTGTTTCTGGCTTTGAGAGGCATCCGGCCAGGGAACAGCGGTCATCAGGACCACATCATGCCCAAATCCATCTGCCGGCGCCTCTTCAACATCTTCCACCCAACAGATCCTGTGGTGAGACCACGTCACTGCATCTCAGTCGTCAACTCGCAGTGCAAGGATTCATTTAACTGTTTGTGTCATATATTTCCTTGTCCGACAGGCCTATCGACTGGAGCCTCTAGTTTTAAAGCACTATAGCAATATCGCTCCTGTGCAGATACACTGGTGAGTCTTGATATCTTATTATTTGGGTAGAGTTTATACAATAATAATCAGGAACATTCATCTACATGCTTGTGAAATGTATCATATTATATTTCCTCAGTCAAAATGACCTTCATTTTTCAGTATCTTAATTATTTTTGTCCTGTTTGTAGTAGTGTTTAAAGCAGTGGTTCTCATCCTTTTTGGCACAAAGGCCCCCTGTTGTCCAATATTTGAGCCCCCAATCATATAAGCTAAAACTTTTTTTTAACGTTTTTAATTATTATTATTTAACAGAAACTGAGTGCTGATGTATTAAACTATTTAGTCATAGTTAATATAATGATTCCAGTAGTTTCAAGAACTGTCTGTGTTTTAATAAACAAATAGTCATTGAGGTAGAAATGAGTTTACATGTTGATTTTATGTGTTCTTACTAGTGCTGTCAAACGATTATTCGCCATCTGTTTACATACTGTAATATACACGTGTGTACTGTGTATATTTATTATGTATATATAAATACACAAACATGCATGCATATATTTCAGAAAAATTTTCTACATTTAAAATATTTATATATATAATATAAATTACATTAATACAAATATATTCTATATATACATGGAAATATTTTCAAACTGTATATTGTATGTTTGTGTATTTATATATACAAGAAATATACACAGTACACACACATATATTATGTAAACAAAAACTTCTTTTATTTTGGATGCGATTATTCACGATTAATCATTTGACAGCATGAGTTCTTACCATTTAAATTATATTTTTTATTTTATTTCATGTTATGTTTTAATGAATTTATAGTTACAAACACACACACACACAAGAAAAGTGTGACACACACAAAAGTTTAGAATAATTATGGTGTTTTGATGATCTCTTATGATCCTTCAGAAATGACTCTAATATGCTGATTTGCTGCTCAAGAAACAGTTCTTATCAAAGTTGAAAAAAAAAAAATGGTTTCTCTCAAAAATATGAAGCACCAAAACAACAAAGCACCAATAACAATTGTTGTTTTTTCCTGTGGGCTCCAGAGCCCTGGTTTAAAGTCTAAACTGGCCACACATTAGGCTCTCTGTTCTGATTCTGGAGTAGTGTTTTGATGTATTGTTTTGAAGGTGTAACACCATCAGCCCCACCCCGTATGATGAGATCAGAGCCACCTATCTAAGTGTGAGAGACAGCGCAGCGAGAGACACGGAGAGTCCCAGTCCCAGCAGATCACCTGTACTGGTCAGGACACAGTCCATCACCAGCCTGGGCAAGGCCAGCATACTGGGTACAGCCGATACATACTGTGTGCCATACATCGTCTGCCATAATATCGTTATTGTTGCTTTAATGATGTGTGATTTGACATTATTGAGTATTACTACAGAGTGCATGCATACATTATGTGAAGTCTAGACTAGAGCGAGTGTGCATTAAGGCCCTGTCCACACGGACACGGGTATTTTTATAACCGTGACTTTTTTTACGCGGTTCGGCCTTTCGTCCACACGAAAATGCAGTTTCAGGGCACCGAAACCGAACATTTTTGAAAACCACGGCCAGGGTGAGCATTTTCAGAAGCACCGGTTGCAGTGTTGTCGTGTGGACAGTATAACAGGGGTTTTTGCCTTGTGACGTCAGAGTGTGCGCCGTTATCCGCTGTGTTTGACGTCAGATTGTGTGCTGCTGACTGCTTCTGATTGGCCAAGGTGACTTTACAATTTGGGTTATATCGCCGCCTGCTGGTGTGGCATGCTCTTGACAGCGCTTGATAGCACGTTATTGCGTTTTCATGTGGACGGGATTTTTTTTTTAAACGCAGGAGGAAAAACTCCGGTTATAAAAATGTCCGTGTGGACTAGGCCTTAGAGTGCGTTCTTTCACTGCATGACTGCATGAAAATGTTTATATCTTTATCATTTCATATAGTTAGTGATCAGTATCACACAGAGTGCTGTTTATTTCTCCGAAAATCACCATGATTACAAAACAGTTAAAAAATGAAGAGACTTGGACACCTTTTTTTTTGCTCAATTTTGACAACCAAAATAATTCCAAACACAAGCACTGCACTGTTTTGAGTCTCTGAGCAACACAACAGTGTTTGGTCACTGAATATATCGCTCGTTTAAATGATTCGGTTCAATCGCAGTGACGCACTTATTAACAGTGACTTGCTGCCACCTACTGGTGGTTTTAGTTTCCCATTTAACGTTTCTTTTTATTTTTTTATTTTTTTATTTTATTTTATTTTTATTTTTTTTTAATTGAAATACAATAATAACAAAACATTTTACATACAAGAGTACACATAACCATACATGTCCATACATGTCAGGGGTAGAGAATAAAAAAAAAAAAAAACATAAAAAAAAAAAAAAAAAAAAAAAAAAAAAAAAATAGAAAGGCTTTTTACAAAAAAAGCTTGTACTTGTCAAACAGCTGTGTAGTTTTCATAGCTTTCAGGTTTTTACTTTTGGATATAGTTTCTAAATATATCTTAACATCAATTTTAAAATGTTCAAAATTTGGTATCTTTCCATTCCATTTGACCTTATGAATATAGTAACGGGAAATTATAACAATTAAATCAAATATAAACAAAAGATTTTTATCACCCTCAAATGAAAAACATCTTAACATAACATCAATTTCTTCAAAGTTAACAAGAATCCTAACTTTACTTTGCAAGTAATTACTAAGTTCCTTCCAAAACATTTGGGTCTTGGGACACTCCCAAAATAAATGCTTAATAGTCTCAGGGGTAATTTTACAAAAAGCACAAATATCTTCAATGTTTACTTTAAAACGCTGTACCACAAGTGACTTAACTGGGTAAATTCGATGGAAAATTTTATATGAAACCTCTTTAACTTTGTTTGTAATGCAATACTTATGAGGTGTCATCCAAACTTTACTCCACTCAATATGTTTCTTAAATAAAAAATTCCAGTGAGTAGTAACAGCAAGTATACATTTAGATTGAAGAAGGGACCGCAAAAAAATATTATTACATCCAGAACTTGTGAAATCTTTACGCTGCAACTTAATACAAGAGGTGAATTCTTCTACTGTTGTTTGTAGAGAACAATTATTATGACCTTCTAATAATCTCAAAATTTCCTTGGGAATTGCATGTAAAACCAAAGAATATTGGACAGGATCAACTGAAAAGTTATAAATATGAACAAACTCATTATAATTGTATAAAACACCATCATTTTTTATCAACTGCTTAACCCAAATAATTCCATTTTCAAACCAATTTTCAAAAAATATTGACTTGTTTCTAACTCTTATACATCTGTTGTTCCATATGGTACATTTATGGGGGGAAAGATTATGACTATACATAAGAGTCCATGAAAGTAATGCTTGTTTGTGGAAACTTGCAAGTTTAACAGGTATTTTGTTAACATCATAATCACATTTTAGTATAAATTCTATACCACCTACTTTTTGAAATATAAAATTAGGTACCGTATACCATATACTTTGCTTATATTTTAAATAATTTTGAAGCCATTTTATTTTAAATATCATATTAGAGGTCTTAAAATCCAAAATCCACAAATATTTTCTTTTTTAATATAATGTGATTTGTTCTTCCAAATAAATGTAAAGAGTTTAGTGTCTATCATTTTAATTAGCAAGGAGGGTACCTCTAACACTTGAGCATTATAAACCAACCTGGATAAACCTTCAGCTTTAACCAATAACACACGACCAGTTAAAGAGATATCTCTCATTAGCCAAGAGTTCAATTTCTTTTCAAATGATTGAATGATAGGAGTAAAGTTTAACTCATTCCTGACTTCCTTATTTTTTGATATCTTAATACCTAAATATTTGACAACTTCTTTCACAGGAATATTGCGTATTGTGGTAAAGTCACATGAACCTAGAGCCATAAGCTCACACTTATTAATATTTAGGGAAAGACCAGATACAGATGAAAATAACTGCAAACATTTTATTGCTTTTCCAACTTCAGTATAATCTCTTAAAAAAAGAGTAGTGTCATCAGCTAATTGTGTGCATTTAATTTCTGTATCCTCTATTTTAATACCACGAAAATTGTCCTTCTTAACATGAATGGCCATAATTTGTGTAACCAACAAAAAAAGTAATGGACTAATAGGGCAGCCCTGTCGAATACCCCTTTTAATTTCGAATCTATGAGAAGTTCCATATGCCAATTTTACAGAGCTATTAATCTTATTATATAGGGTTCTAATTACTTTTTGAAATTTGTCCCCAAAACCGAAAAATTTAAGAGTTTTAAAAATAAAGTCATGTTCAATTGTATCGAAGGCCTTGTAAAAATCAACAAACAGAATAAAACTATTATCATTAATAATTTGATTATAATCTATAAGATCTAATACAAGTCTAATATTATTACAAATATGTCTACCTTTTATAAATCCTGACTGCCCCTCATCAATAATAAATTCTAATCCTAACTTTAACCTTTCAGCAAATATGGAAGCAATAATTTTACTATCATTATTAATTAATGTAATAGGTCGCCAATTATCTAGTGACAATAGGTCTTTATCAGGCTTTGGAATTAAGGATATTAGACCTTGTGTCATGGAGGGTGGCAAAGCTTCCTGATCAATAGATTCTTTAAAGACCATTAACAGAAATTCAACTAGATCATCTTGAAATGTTTTAAAAAATTCTGCAGTTAAGCCATCATTACCGGGGGACTTGTTAAATTTAAGTTTTTTATAGCTGTTCTTATCTCTAAAATGGATACCTCCTTATCACAAAGAGCTTTAAAATCTTCCTCAATACAAGCTATATTTTGTTTAAGGGGTTTTAAAAAATCATCTATTTTGTCTACAGAACATGTATTGCTGGAATATAATTTACCATAAAAATCGGATACATACTTTGAAATAATAATAGGGTCCTGTGTTTCATGGCCATTAATATTAAGCTTTCTAATAGATGTATATTCTCCATTCCTTTTCTCCAAATTATAAAAGTATCTGGAATTAGTTTCTCCTTCCTCCAACCAACGTCTTCGTGATCTAACAAATGAACCTTTTGCCTTGATTATATATAATTTATCTAACTCAGCCTGCAAATTAATTAACAAATTAGAATTCTCATCACTGTCATTATTAGTAATATTACAAATAGCTTTAATAATTTCCTCTTCCTTTAATTTATTAGACTTCGCAACTTCTTTGCCTTTATCAATTGCACTAATTCTAATTTGAAACTTCATGAGCTCCCAATTTTGACAGTATAAATTTGTTCGCTTAGCTTTATTCCAATATGTTTGTATTATTTTCTTAATTTCATGTTGAAAACTATCAATTTCTAATAATCTATTATTAAACTTCCAATAAGTCTTAGAGCTTTTATATGATGTCTCGTTATTCATTTTAATGAGAAGATAAATCATTTTGTGATCAGACAATATTGATGGTTCAATTGATACTCTGTTTGTATTTTGTTCTAATGAACTAGAAATTAACCAAAAATCAATTCTTGACTGTTTAGATTTATCCCTATTACTCCACGTGTACTCTTTCAAATGTGGGTATTTATATCTCCATATATCAATTACCCCTACATTTTCACAAAATATTGATAGCTCTGAATCACTTGTAGGTGATTTAATTGGAATAGGAATTCTATCCATCTTAGCATTTGGGACAGTATTGAAGTCCCCACCTAGAATAATTTCAATATCATGAAATCTTTACCTTATTTTGCTTATCTCATTTTCAATTTCAGAGAACAAATCAGCATTATATTTTTTTATATTTGAGGCATATACAGTACCTAACAAAAACATTTTACCATCAATGGATACCGTTAGGATTATCCATCTCCCTCCATTGTGGACTTTGCTATTAACAATTTTACCTTTAAATGAACCTTTTAAAATTGCAACTCCTGCTGAGTGATTACTTCCAAAAGAATGCCAAATTTTCGCTGCCCCACTGAGATTTCCAAAAATTCACATCTGAAGAACAAGCATGAGTCTCTTGTAAGAAATAAAAATCTACATTAAATCTCTTGCAATACAAAAAAACAGCCTTTCGTTTTGTTAAATCTCGAATACCCCTCACATTAAAGGAACAAAAAGATAACGACATGAACTTTTAATGAACACAACTACAGAAGAAAGAAAGAAAAACTCTTAAAGAAAAACTCTTAAGAGCTAAGGTATATGTAACTCAAAGGGTGCAAATTCCTTATCCGTTTATAATTTTACCTGGGGATTTACTTTGTATTTTACTTACATTTTTTTTTTTTTTTTTTTTCTATTCTCATTCACTTCACAAATCCTCAATTGAATTATTAGGTCAGAGACCATCAGAACCAAACCTTTATTTGGGGAAAATTTCAACGCCATCATCAAAGGCTCTACTCCCCACAAAATAAGCTTTGCGACCTTTCTCTCTGGCATCCTTCACCATAGGCCACAGGAGCTTTCTTCTCTCCACGTCCAACGCCGTCAAGTCTTCTGTAAACCGTAACCGCTGTGCTTGAAGGAATTCACAGTTCTTCGCTCTTTTCCAGAGTAGATCCCGAGTAGACCTGTTCGTGAACTGAATTATCGCCACTCTTGTGCTTCTTCCTTGTTCTTTCCGACCCAGTCTATGAACAATGTCCACATCAACCTGGCATCTCTCCTTTAACTCTGGAGCAACTGAGCCGCAAATTCCAATCACCTGATGCTTGAGATTTTCATCCGCTTTCTCGGGAACACCGTGGAGCCTCAAGTTCCATCTTCTCCGATATCTTTCTGCTTCATTAACTTTTCGTTCAAGCTCAGCAACTTTCTGCTCGTGCGATTTAGTGAATTCTTTCACCACTTTCATTTCGTCTTTCAAGTCTTTAACTTCATTCAGCGCGAAGTCAATTGACTTTTTCAAAGTTCCGATGCTGAGTGTATTTTCCCGAATCAGATTCTCCAGGTGGCCCGAACTCTCATTAATTTTCTTGGATAAAAGAGTTACAATATTCTCTTGCATCTCAAGAAGCGACGGTTCGTCTTTCTTTTTTTTGGAGCGAGGTTTTTCTGGCGTGTCAAACTCATCTGGCATATGCTGAATATCTTTGTCGATGGAGTACAAGTGATCTGCCATCTCAATGTCACTGCTTATCCTTTCTTCTTGACTTTTCTTTGTCTCCACCGGTATCGATGCTTTAGAAGCAGTCTTCTCTTTTCGTTTAATGGCACCACCAGAGCTGTTGATAGTACTTTGCTTCATTTCGTGAGAGGAAATCAATATCCAACAACTGAGGGGGAACGATTCCAAAATCTATCGTCTATAATAATCCAACGTAAAATACATGCAGCATAGTCTATAAAATTTTGTTAATATATTTCTCCCTTCACGACTATTTGGAAAAAAACACCCCAAGGCTTTCGCAGCTAAAAAATAACATCCACCATGGCCGCCATCTTGCCGCGCCCCCCTCAACGTTTCTTTTTATTATTTAAATAATTTCAGATAACAGCATTCAGCATTGTGTAACGTGCCACTATTATGGGTTATGAAAGTTCTTATTTTTGTTTTCGGAGTCCCCAACAACTGGCTGATGTGCATGCAAGGTCAAAAAACTATTTCACTGTCTAATTATATGCATTTATTTTGAACTTGTTTGCTCAGCGACGCACTTTCAGATTGAAAACTTTGCAGGATGTTTTCATTCACTTAGAGCCGTGTTACACACTGTGTGAAATGTAATATCCAAAAATTCATAATGGGGCACTTTAATATATCAAAACATTATTTCTGCATTAACTGCAGGTTAAATGCATTCATGTCCTGCATGAAACAATAGTGTGTAAATACATTTAAATGCCCCTTCAGATGCAGCTTCTGTGTTTCCTCTGCATTGAATAGATGTATTGATCCTGATTTCAGCTGCTTGGTAAGAGCCCACATGTCTTTTCATTGTAATTCACTGATTAAATGTAAGAATCTGACTCAAAAGATAATGGACACTTTTAGAAAAATGGCTTTATAAAGGTAAAAATGCCTTTTAAAAGGTAAAAGTCAATTTTTGATTTATTGGAAAAGGTTCATTTCTATCAGTGTGTACTGACGACCACACAGAATATGAGGAATATCAAAAACGTTCAGCTGTCCACGAAAGCCCTTAAGATACCAGCACAATAACACACTGCTCTGAATTCATGATCATATCAGTATGATTGAAAGCTGATCTATAATTGCAGTACTAGACAGATGGTTGTGTGCTGATCTGTAACTCTTGTGTTTGTGCAGGTGCTGCGAGTATCGGTAAGGGCATCGGGGAGATTTTATTCTCTCGATTCTCTCGATCACCCAGCCTGCCGTCCGCTGTGGACTCTGGGATTGGTGACAGCGAGGACAGCCAGTACACCTTTACATGTTCAGCCATATCTCCATCCTCTTCCTCCTCTTCATTCGATGCAGCAGGTGTGTACAACCAACACTTGTGTTCTCTTAATGCAGTGAAATGATGAAGAGCAGTTACAAGATTTTTTTGAAGTAGTTAATTAATGCTTTCTGTCAGCAAGGCTGCATTCAATTGATCCAAAGTGACAGTAAAGACATTTCTAATATTGCAAGAGATTTCAGTTTCAAATAAATGCTGTTATTGTGAACTTTCTGTTCATCTGTGAATCCTGAAAAATAAAATGTATCACCGTTTCCACAAAATATTGTGCAGCACAACTGTGTTCCACATTGATAATAATCAGAAATGTTTCTTGAGCAGTAAATCATCATATTATTCTGATTTCTGAAGATCATGTGACACTGAAGACTGGAGGAATGAATACAGCTGTGCATCACAGAAATACATTACACTTTAACAGAGATTCACACAGAAAACACTTATTTTACACTGTAATAATATTTCACAGTTTGAATGAAGTGAATGCAGTATTGATGAGCAGAAGAAACATTAAACCTTTAAACAGCAGTGTGTTTACTGATCCCAGACCTGTTTGACTCTTCCTTCTGATTGGTTGTTGTGTGTTTCACAGCTGAGATGGAGCATCGCATTGACTTCGAGCTTCGGGAGGGTTTGGTGGAGAGCCGCTATTGGTCAGCTGTGACCTCACACACGGCCTACTGGACGTCCCATGACGTCGCTCTGTTCCTCCTGACCTTCATATACAGGCCACAGAGCACAGACCAGACAGAAAACCCCAGTCCCGTGTAGCACAGACGGCACTTTCCACAAGAAAGACTGATCCCATCCTGTCTGCTCTGGGTCTCAGGAGGCTTCGAAGAAAGTTTCTTAAGCCTTCCCAAACGCACAGAGGCAGGACTGTCCTAAACCTGCAGCTCCTAACCTCATTACTGTTTATATAGTAAGCCCAAAGAGTGCACCTGGTCCATAGGAGGTACATGCACAGTTTTGGACCATGCACGTCTAGGGGATCCAGTCCTTTATTTAGTCAGCAGCACATAACTGTGAAAGCCCATTTCCTCCATGGATTCATAAATGAGGGAATCGCAACTTTTTTTCTCAGAACTCTTGACTTTTTTTCTCACAGTTGCGAGTTTACTGTAAATAGTGATAACACAAATGCAAATTAATTGCAGGTTTACATTTCACAATTCTGATTTTCTTTTTCTCTTATTGTGAACATATAACATCAGAATTGCAATAAAGTCACAAAATGTCACAATTCTTCTTTTATATATATATATATATTTCCTGTGGTGGAAACAAGCTTTCATGCACAATGAACCCCTAATAACGTCTGGCACTTATTTAACCGGGTACATTAGAGATTTTTGTGTTGACTTGAGGGAACAATGTCTATTTAATGCAATAAGAAGCACAACTATTGTTAACAAAATGTATTTTTATGCAGAAGGGTACTTGAGGTTTCGTTATCATTCTCTCACAACTACATCGTGTTGTGGTTTGACCTTATTTCTTTATATAACTGATGCAGTGCACATGATTATGAACGGATGGTGGAGAATATTATGAAACCTGTCTAAAACATGTCAAAGTCACATTTCTTTGTTTGTTTGTTTTTGTCTTGTGAATCCCACAGTGTCATCAGTAAAGCTTTATCATCAGCAGTGTTTTCCTGTTACCTCCTGTTTCCCTGGATCTCAGTTCTACTGTTAATGTCATTAAACAGTCGATAACAGTGATGCTCTTATAACGAGTCACCTCCGTGTTCCTGTTCATCGCAAGAGAGAACCTTCCTCAGAAAAAACTCAATGTATTTATTTTTAAATAAAATACGGGACGTTCAAACAAAGGTAAAGTCATTTACCATCTTGTGTGGGCAATTTAAGGACCAGACATCACCAGATAAACTGGTTTTAATGAGAACAGGACACTGGAAGGCAGCACAAATCAATAATATTTACACACACACAGTTTCTGTAATGCTGAGCCAGAGACGTTCGGATCCAAATGCAGCGCTTTATTAAAGAATGGTAAAACAGGCAGAAATCAGGAATGGCGTCAGGTGTGTCAGGGATAACCAGAGTCGAAACTAGAAACAAGCAGAGATCGGGGCAGGCAGCAGATCAAACACGGGAATGACAAAACACAGGGAGAAACGCTCGGAAATGTTAGACAGGCTAAACAAGACTTCGCAGTGAGTGAGAGTGAGTGTGCTGCTTTAATGTGTGTGTGTAAATGAGGTGCAGGTGTGGCAAGGAAATTGGCTGATGAATGAGGTGCAGGTGTGGCAGGGTGATTGTGATGCAGTGACTCATGGGTAATGTAGTTCGGGTGTGGTGCAACAGTATGAGAGGTGCTAGTGTCCAAGTGACATCTGGTGGTTGATGGGTGGAGTGGTCCTGAGTGGAGTGCCCTCTACTGAAGTTCATGGGCACTCCATCTAATAATCGTGACAGTTTCTCTGTTTATATTTTATAGGTTTATCAACAAACAAAGCACAGTCTTGCCATGTTCCTCAAGGGTTGGGCATCACTCGTAGTTGAGAGTTTTCTGTTACAGAAATCTGACTAATATTGTGGATTTGTTTCATCTTTTGTCTTCTCCAGATGTTCACTGATGGACTGGAGTGCTGTGGATTATTGTGATGTTTTTATCAGCTGTTTCTGACGGCACCCATTCACTGAAGAGCATCCATTGATGAGACACTGATGCAATGACACATTTCTACAAACCTGATGAAGAAACAAACTCATCCTGATCTTGAATGATCTGAGGGTGAAGACAGTTTCGGCAAATTTTCATTTTTGGGTGAACTGTTCCTTTAAGGGTTAGTAAATCAGATAAATCAGTATCTTTAAACCTATAGTGCAAACACTGTCTGTCTGTTTTGTTTATGCATCTATTAGTTCGTAGCGTGAGCAACGTTGCTCATGGTTTGAACCTGGCTGCTCTTTTCAGTGGTCAAAAAATACAGTGGGTCAGTGTCAGTCATTTAGTGGGATAAGTACAAATGTAGATCATTTGGGAATAATCTCAAAACTTGTGAATAATGTGAGTTCAACACACACGAGCTTAAGTGTATATGAAGGCGTTTTAAATCAGATTTATAGCAGTTTTGGACCTCCTATAACTGGAGAGACCGATGATTGAGAGAGTTTGGCCACTAGATGGCAGCCATCCTTTGACACTTTACTTCTGATCCTCCAGCTGGATCCACACAGCAGCCAGTGAATCTGCATCAGCTTACAGTATCTGCTCTTCTCATGTCTTGAGATACAATCATTGTTATATTAAAATTACTACATAATAATAGCATTAACAGAAACCACAGCTATTTTGCACCATTTGATAAATAATCCTCAGCATTACAAGCACACTTTTTAGGGACAATTCCATGATTTCAATGTAAAAATTACTCATTTAAGTTGTAATGTGTGTAATAGTTTCCACCACAGCTCTCTCTCTCTCTCTCTCTCTCACACACACACATACACACACACAGAGAGAGAGAGAGAAACACCTCTTTCTCTCTGAGGGACCAACTGCTCCCCGGGCGCCGCAGCATAAATGGCTGCCCACTGCTCCGGGTGTGTGTTCACAGTGTGTGTGTGTGTTCAATTCGGATGGGTTAAATGCAGAGCACAAATTCTTGGCTGAATGTCACTTCACTTTCACTCTTCTTGTGTGAAGCTCTTCCCATCCTCTTTATTCCCTGCTCTGCATCACAGACTGTTGTTTACACAGTAATTAAAACACAGCCTAAAAAAGGCAATGGCTCTCCTGCCAGACACAGAAGAGAGAGAGAGAGAGACACAGAGAGAGAGAAGCAGGGAGAGAGAGAGGTTATAAATTCTTGTGATTCAGTCCAGGACTCGAGCACAGATTCCTGCTCCAGAGTTCAGGAGAAGCTGGATTTCAGCTCTGTTCGACATATTCAATATTCAAATGCATTTTAATCAAAACATTATCCTTTTTTTTCTCTCACATCTGAAATAGCATGTAGGCTTTATGTCAGATGGACAGCTGTAAAATATCGTATAATATCAATAATAACTGACTTCAGAAGCAACTTCACGATGATGATGATAAAATGTAATTAAATCTTAGATCTATAGTAAACATGAGATCAGATGAGCAGGGAAAGAGAATAAAGAGATGGATACTAAATATTTCACCAGCAAAATAATTTATAGTCGATCATACAGGTATCTTACAACATTTCATTCCCATAAAAGGTGGTTAGTACATCCCTGTAGTCATGATATTCCAGATGGCCTGTTAACGCTTGGATTTACTCTCACAGAGAAGCTGTGAAACAATAATTCAACATCAGTGCTGTGTTTACAAGCTACTGTTAACTGATTACTATCAGCGATGACAATCATTAAACACAGTTAACCCGTTCAGTTCGTGATTTCAAAGAAAAGATAAATAGCTAGGCTGCTTCAATTAGGAGAAAGTGAACTAATGACTGGAAAAGTGGAACGCTTTACAAGAATGTTTTGCCAAGTTCCCATTAAGCGATTAATGTTTTCTGACCGGTCAAAACATTTTTATTTATTTATTTATTTTTATGTGAACGTCATTTTATAATTTTGCTAACATGATGGGAACGTTACTTTTAAATGTTCTCAAACATTCTGCAACAAGCTACTCACGTTAAAAATGTTAGGTGAATGTCCAACTAAAACATTTCAGAAAAGAAGAAGAAAAAAAAACCTTGCATGAATGATAAAGTTTTTGTGCTTAAAAACGATTTAAGAATGATTGAAGTGAACTGGCGACTGGAAAAGCAGAATGCTTTAAAGATCTACTCTAGAAAATTCACAGCCCTCCAAAGATATTTTCTAAGAACGTTTTGATAAGGTTTCCATTAAGTTATGAAAACGTTATTTCTGAATGCTCTCTGAACGTTCAAAACAACATCTATTTTATGTTTTTGTTATATGAACGTTTCGCAGACATCATGAGGATGTTAGGCTTCTTTTGAATCTGAAACAATAACATTAAAATAATGTTGGGTGAGCGTAAAACTAAAACACTTCAGAAAGAAAAAAAATTATAATTAATTAACTATGTAAAAAAGAGGGGGAAAAGCATGTTTTGTACTTCTAAGAACGGTTAGAACCGCACCGCAGTAAAGAGCAGAGAACACCTGGCCAATGTTCTGATAAGGTTCCTGTTAGCTGGCTCTACATTTACTTTAATTTGTTCTTTTTTTGAATATCACACATTGACAGGAAGGTTTGATAGTGTTCTCAACAATATAAGGGTTCTTTCTGAAAACAGTTACAAAAAATACCGTACGTCAGTATTTATAAAGAACACGTCATGAAGTGATGATGGAAAGCGCGAGCCGCTCCGCGTGAGTGACGTTATCTGAGGGCGGGGGGAGGGAGACAGAGAGAGAGCCCAAGAGAGCCCACTGCACTCCATTAACACAGAACCCTTCAGGAGCTCCGCCGCTGGACTTTGGCGATTTTTGTTTTTTGGGAACGTTCCTCATGATAGGATTAAACACGCGGTCGAAGGACAGAAAGCACGTCGCCTGTTGAAGTTTTGGGGACTGAAGTGGTGTTTTGCGGATTTGTTTCAGCGGATTTGTGAAGGTTAGTGAACGCTATGATTTCACCCAGGCTCTCTCAGGATTTGTCTGGCGCAACTCTGAATAAAATCTCCTAGCTGCGCTCCTCAAACCCTGCTGCTCACTTGGCTTCGATAACGTGTGTTCGTATTCAACCAAAAAGCGAGCAAACCGTAACTTTCTCCGTCGTTTCGGTGTGTTTTCTCTCATTGACCTGGCTGTCTGTATTGAGTTGGCGTGTGTAGCGGGGCTGCTGACGTCACCGGAGCCCCAGCTCAGAGTTTAACCGTTAGTCGCTCGAGCTACAGGTTTAACTTCACTAAACCTCCAGTGTGACATTCTGTTGAGACGTATTAAATTATGATTTAACAACTTGTTTAATCAACACAGGCTTCTAGAAATAATATACATTTGGACTATTTTGATTATGTTAAAAAATACAACTAACACAAAACACAATAAAAACATTTAAAAAAACATGATTTATGAAAATTAAAAAAACAGATTTATCTGTTTTTGCAAATAAACTATTCATAATTATTCTAATGTATGATGCCTAATATTTAAATATTCTGATAACATTATCAATTCCTTCAGAGCTAAAGAGTATTTACGTATTTTAAAATTTGCACCTTTTTGTTTGCTAACTATTCTGTCTGCAATGCTGTTAGCTCATAAAGTAGTGTGCTGCCTGCCTGGAGAGCATCATAAGGGCACTCTGTAACTTAGTGTCCAAAATGTTGTCTATGTGGGAAGCTGACTAGTTTTTGAGATCTGTCGTTTTAAAGCACTCTTAAGAGGGCACTTAAGTTACTTCCCTGAAATCTGGTGTGAGCTAGTAGGTGCACATTTGATGGTCTTGTGTTTGTGTTGTTTTTGTGTTTGCTGTCTTAGTTCTGGCTGATTCTGTTTTATATGTTGTTCTTTCGGAAAGCACCTTGGTCAGCATGAGTTGTTTTAAATGTGCTATACAAATAATCGAAACAAGCTTTGATCTTGATTTAGCCTGTAGGCCGCTAGCTGCTGGAGTTGACAGATGTAATGGTCTTTGACGTTGTCTCTATAGGATGGCGTTGGATGGTATACGGATGCCGGACGGCTGCTACGCGGATGGGACCTGGGAGCTGAAGATGAACGTCACTGACCTCAACAGGGACGTGTCTCTCAGAGTCACCGGGGAGATCCACATTGGCGGTGTGATGCTCAAACTCGTGGAGAAACTCGGTATGTACACGGTTTCCACCCTTCAGGATGAGTCTGTGGTCTCAGATGCCCACGCTTACACCGCTCTCATTGACTCATGGTTGATTAATCACTGGAAACTGAGTAATACACAGATTCAACTATAATTCATCATACACTGAATTCAGGTGTCCAGCATATGGTTAATGTGAAGTTGTGTGTAGTGGTGCTCTGTAGCTCGTTTTCTTTCATTATTTATAATAATAAACCAATACATATAGACCAGAATGTTTAATAAGTTGATATTTCAGGACTCTACGCATTT
This sequence comes from Carassius carassius, assembly GCF_963082965.1. NCBI lineage: Eukaryota > Metazoa > Chordata > Actinopteri > Cypriniformes > Cyprinidae > Carassius > Carassius carassius. Next base: position 28,845,010 of record NC_081786.1, on the reverse strand, counting down.
CTTTTTAAAATTAGGAGCACCTTCTAATCAATAATCAAAAATTAACCTCCCATTACGAGGTGATATTTGACTCTTAAAGTGATTTACAGGAATTTAGTTTTTACCTTTATGGCATTTTTTTTTACTTAATTAAAACTCTTTTATATCCAAAAAAAAAAAAAATTAAGAAATGCATTTGTAGTTTCAGACGTTTAATGAGGCTCAGCGGTCGCATGAATGAGGTTAATGTTTTAAATATACATTTTGAATGTAGAAATATTCAATGATTCAAATAACAGAAAAGATACTTTAAAAATGTAACTAAAACTGCTCGCAGGTGGCCGCAAGCCACTGATTTGATCACTGAATCATTCATTTAATTGATTCATTCGAATGGCTGATTCATTCAGGGATGAAGTACGTGACTTGTAATTTGAGATTATAAGCAGTGACTGAGCCATAATAGCAAAAGTGAGCAAAAGGGTCAAACCCTGCTAAAATCCTCGTCTGTGATTAATGCATTTATTTTCCTTAAATAATAATAAAATTTATTGATCGCTATCCACTGCATTAAGGCCCATACACACTGATGTTAACTATAAATATAATGTTTTAATAATTGTTCCGTTCCTGTGGAAATAGTTGAGTTGAAGCCAATCAGACTTCATCTTGCACTAGAGCTGCATCTAACGATTATTTTTTCTGTCGACTAATCTAACGATAATTTTTTCGATTAGTCGACTACTCTAATGATTATTTTTATTACAATAAATAATTAATCTAATGTTCTTTTTTTGATTAGCTAATGAATCCTTTGGATAACTTTACAAAAAAATATAAGTACAACTTCTAATATAATATTTCAACCTTTATTCATTTTCAACCAATGTGGTTGAAGTTTTTACAGTATACAAAAATAAAGAGGCAAAGAAAATTATTTTACTATGGTAAATATGAGTTTACGATAGCGCTTATAATTAAACCACAGTAGCCACAAATTTACAGTTGTCCGAGACGTCATGAAATGTTTCTTTAGCATCACAAACCATAAAATGTAGTGAGTGTTCTGCTATGGTTTAGCATGGTTTCCAGAGATCTGGAGCTGATTCTGGGTAGCTCGGTGGTCTGTGACTGTTGTCTTTTAAGGTGCCGTTCACATATGTCGCGTCTTTTGCGCGCTCCAGTTCTTTATTTCCAATGTAGGCGCGCGGTATGCACGCTCATAATGGAAGCGACGCGCACGCGAAAACAGACGCGTCCGCACCGCATCGAGTTAAAAACATCTCAACTTTTCCGAATGCCGTAAGCGCACCGCGGGTCATGTGACAAGAACTAACCAATCAGTTTCATCCTTTCCCGTAACAACGTTGAAAGCTCAGCTAAGATGAAGGAACTGCTGATCATAGCTGTACATGGATTGCCATTTTGAAATAAATTTAGTAGCAGAGCTACTGCAAGCGATTTTTAGTGCTAAAAATTTGAACGTCAACAAGAAGTTACGACTCCCGGCATCGCTTAGAGCACCTTTAAAGACTATTGTTCAGCAGAATGTACATAGCCTACTACCAAAAAAAAAAAAAAATCAAACTTTTTTTTTTTTTTTAAGGTTTAATCACACAACATTTCTTCCATGTTTTATTTTTAATAGTAAATAGTAAATTTTAATAGTTAATTTTCAATAATTAAAAGATAAATTAATGTTGTATGTGTTTAATGTGCATCTCAGAAAATGCTTTATTTAAAACCCCAACTCAATGGCACTTAAATGCACTTAATTCATCTGTCAACTTTATTGTCATTGTTCACAGTACAAGTACAGACAGAGAAACAATGGGTAATAATTAAATGTTTATTTTTGATGTAAGCATTGCATTCTATGCATTTATTCAATATTCAATATTTACAAATATTTTTTTCTAAAAAAGGAAACTTAGTTGTTCATTTTAAGAGACCCAGGAGTCTTATTTTCTCTTGCATAATATTACACTTTAATTAAGCAAAAACACATTTTATCCGATTACTCGATTAATCGATGGCATTTTTGGTTGAATACTCGATTACTAATATATTCGATAGCTACAGCCCTATTGCTAATTATTCCCATTGCTTTTTTAAACGAGTGTGCTTGTCAGATTGAGACCAATTTATTTTGGTCTGAAACGAGGGTTTGGGATGATATTAAATGTACAATAGTCTGCTTCCTCTGCAAACTGCTGTTTTGTTGCAGTTCATCCTTGTTGTTTAGGGCTCCAGAACAAATCAGCCTTTGTTTCTGTGCTCGTCCCACTCCATGAAGACGGGGTCATATGAAAGAGGAAGATGGAGAACACATGTCTGCTGATTCTCCCTTGTGAAGCCATCGCTGTATTAGCAGCTAAATCAGAATCAGAATCAGAATGAGCTTTATTGCCAGGTATGTTCACACATACGAGGAATTTGTTTTCGTGACAGAGCTCCGCAGTGCAACATAACAGCGACAGAACAAAAAACACAATAAGGAATAAAAAATACAAAAAAATACAAATAGGTGGGTAAGGATTGACAATATACAAAGTGACAATGTATGGCAGGTATATTAAAAAGAGCATTTATGTATGTACATGTATATTATGTGGAAAAATTGTAACTGTACGCTAAGTATGTGTGTTTGGATAAATAAGTGTATGTGTATATAAATATAAATATAAGTAGTATAGTGTGTTCCATGTATGTACATGTATATTATGTGCAAAAGATTTACGTGTACGCTAAGTATGTGTGTTGGATAAAAAGTGTAGTGTATATAAATATAAATAGTGTAGTGTGTCCCACAGTTATTATCAGCTGTTCATAAGATGGATTGCCTGAGGGAAGAAACTGTTCCTGTGTCTGGTCGTTCTGGTGCTCAGTGCTCTGTAGCGTCGACCAGATGGCAACAGTTCAAAGAGGGAGTGTGCTGGATGTGAGGGGTCCAGAGTGATTTTAACAGCCCTTTTGCTCACTCTGGATAAGTACAGTTCTTGAATAGATGGGAGGGTTGTACCGATAATTCGCTCAGCAGTCCGGACTACCCTCTGTAGTCTTCTGAGGTCCGATTTAGAAGCTGAGCTGAACCAGACAGTTACTGAAGTGCAGAGGATGGATTCGATGATGGTGGAGTAGAACTGTTTCAGCAGATCCTGTGGCAGGTTAAACTTCCTCAGCTGGCGAAGGAAGTACAACCTCTGCTGGGCCTTTTTCACAATGGAGTCAATGTGAATGTCCCACTTCAGGTCCTGAGAGATAGTGGTGCCCAGGAACCTGAATGACTCCACTGCAGTCACAGTGCTGTTCATGATGGTGAGTGGGGGGAGTGCAGGGGGGTTTCTCCTGAAGTCCACGATCATCTCCACTGTTTTGAGCGTGTTAAGCTCCAGGTTGTTGAGACTGCACCAGACAGCCAGCTCTTTAACCTCCTGTCTGTAAGCAGACTCGTCACCGTCCTGAATGAGGCCGATGAGTGTGGTGTCATCTGCAAACTTCAGGAGCTTGACAGAGGGGTCCTTAGATGTGCAGTCATTAGTGTACAGGGAGAAGAGCAGTGGGGAGAGAACACAGCCCTGGGGAGCACCGGTGCTGATTGTACGGGTGCTGGATGTGTATTTTCCCAGCCTCACTAAAATGTGTTGTTTGGTGTGTTTGTGAAACACTGAGATGAGACGACTCTTTAAATGCAGTCAGCTCTTAAAGTGTTGTGTGAACTATCAGCTGTGGCTGCTGTTGTTTTCTTCTTCGCTGGTGACTGTGGCACGCCAGGACCTCCTGCGGCTCTACCTTCATCTTTAAAGCAACGATGTAAAAAACAGCTTTGTTTGAGGGTAGATGTGTGAGAAAACTCATTCAGGATCTAGTTACCCATGCATTAACCCTGTAAACTCTTCAGGAATGTGTAGTGGCGCTATGGGAAAGAGCTTGTGCTAGTTTACAGCACATGTCAGCTACTAACCCCTCAGAGAGCGAGGCTTTCAAACATAATTTCTTCAGGAATGCTGCTGGAGAATTCCTGCTTGGATCAAAAATGTTGATGTACTCCTCTCCTGTCCACTTCACTACTGTCTTTTGGTTGATGAGAAATGCTGTCTGTTGGCTCATTAAACCAACAAGGGTACAGCTCTCACGCTGCCAAACACTATATAGATAATATGCATAAGGCGACACATTATGCGATACACAAAACCAGTCCCAGCATTGTGGCCCACAGAAAATTTGTGCAGTATGTAGAATTAGAAAAGCTTTGATCCACAAATGCCCCATTCACCCCCTGGGGTTTCTTTATTATATATTTTTCCTTTAGCTGCCATTGTGTGTGTAAGCACATCTTTCTGATTCTGATTTCATTAGGAGTGCAGTACTCTTTGCTCTATTTAACTCTCTGCTCACTTTTGACCCTTTTCAAAGTGGTTCTGTTTGGATCTGGATATGAGTACTATTTTTGTCTGTCTTTTGTTTATTAACCCTATAAAGACTCCAAATTAAACATTTAGGCCTCTAAATGATCAGCATGTTCAAAATGTTGCTGTTAAACCTGCTGAAACCAATTCCTTCATGCCTTCTGATGTCTGATTGATAGTTTCAACTTCTCTTTTCTTCTTTTTTAATCAAGTAAAAGCTCTTCTAGTGTAACTGTAGAAGCGTCCAGCTTCAGCTCGACTCAGATCTTGTCTGATTGTGATCCAGTAAAGGTCAGAATAAGGTCAGTAATATCTCCAGATGAACTCTTCCTGGACTGAAGCAGCTCAGCTTTACTTGATTCTCCATCAATCATGTTTTAGAGTCTCAAATCTGATCCTCAGGATCTTTTGAGGAGCGTTTGTTCATCTCTGTATTATTGGACGACTGATATTTAGGCCTATATAATTCAATTTCTGTATCTGGTATACTGTTATAAAAATCTCATTTACTTTGCAAGCATCAGAATGTCATCATATAAATATCAGCATCTGCACCAAGTGTTTGCTCCGTTTGAGTCTCTGAATTAAGTTGAGCTGTTTTCTCACTAGATCAGACTATATGAGCTATGAATCCTGATGGATCAAATATGACACTCAACAAAAAACACATGCAAAGCAAAGGTTAGTTTTTCCTAAGCACAGCTATATTCATATTTTTGCGTTGACTTTTATCTTATTGTTTTCTTTATTTTTTCTAATGTTTTGGGAAAAGTAAACCAAGTGAGAAACCGTGGTGAACAGAGATCTGTAATAAAACACATTCGACTTCTCTTATATGTTCACGCTGGCTTTGATTCTGTACACTGTACAAAAATAAAGGTCTGCATCGATGGTTTCGTGAAGAACCTTTACTTCCACAAAAGGTTTTTATAGTAGAACAAGGATGGTTATATTATTGAAATGTTCAGTATATTCGCCCATGTTCATCTCGTCTCTGTCCTGTCTCGATAGGCTGTAGATCTAATGGGATAAATTAGTAATGCCAGGAAAGCACTCTCTCATTGATTACAGCGCTCATTCCCTGAAGCAGCGTCTCAGCAGATTCTGTTTAATAATTGATGGTCAGTTTTTATATCTGCCTCTGACCCAAACCCTTCAGTTTTGCCAGAAAGAGCAGTATATTCCTCAGTTAGAGGCTGATTTGATTCTGTTGTGCCTGCTGCGTGGTCTCATTTTGACTCAACGTGTGCGAAAGATAAGAGTCAGATGTCATTACTGAGAATGATAACCCCTGACAGTGTGTTTAATGTTGACATTTTAGGTATTTCTGATAATTACTCAAATTAGTCTTTATTAATATTTATTTGCATTATTATCATTATTTATAAGAAATCATATTCTTAAGGTAAGCATTTACATCGCATGTTTCTAAAGCACACATTGGTGTTGACTGACTGTCCATGTAAAGTACATTTTATTAAGGTTTTAATCATACTCATGGCATCAAAATAATGAATATCGTCTTCAGTATTTTTGTCTCATTTTCCAATCTAAACATCCCTTGAGAGTAGACAATTCAGTGAGTTTATGCTTAAATATAATATAGTGACAGCCTTCATTCCTTTTCCTTTCGCAGTACTGTTCAAATCATAATGTTTCTTGTGAGTAAGAGGACACCTCATAAATGGAGCGGGGAAACATTTTGTGCAGACTCCGTGGCAAACGCTAACAGTGTAACAGTGTAAGAATCAGCAGTGTGAGTGCTGGCCAAGAGAAACCCTGCCCTCTTAAGGCAGTGAAGAAACACACACACGTACTCCCTCACTCCTGGCGAAGGGAGCGTGTATTATTAGAATGTGAAACAGAAACCCTAAAAAGTAAGCCAGCTCAGAGTGACATCATTGGGAAGGTCAAGAACAGGCTTTTCTGTGAGGCCTCTTGACCAATCCGTCATTTGTTCCAGACATTTGGTTCGTCATGAAGGAGGGAAACGATGATCCGGACTCTCTGCTGTAGGAGGGGTTTTAATGCATGTCGAGCCCAGTTTGGTGACGTGGGGGTCTTCTGGGAAACAGGAAATGACTTCAAACGTTTGACTTGTTCCCTGGATGTTGCCATCATCCTGATGTTTTCTGCTGCTGCTCACACATTCTTTCATTGTTTTCATACTTGTTTTTTTTTCAGATGTTTATTATTATTTGTGAGCATTTACTGACTAAATTCAGTATGAAATAGTATAGGTAAGTATAATTCAAAGTTTACCCTGGTAAAGTAAAGCATACTTCTGTCCTGTACTGTCCTAATGTGATCATGGCAGAGCTACAGCAAGAGGAATGTGGAGACTGCAAGGAAATGCTCATGATTTATCAGAGGATGCTTCACTCCCTCTTTCATTTTCTTCCCTTTCCTTCCTCGAATCAAGACATTTGTGGATGTTTTGGCCTGTCCTGCTACAACTATCTGTATATATATATATATATGTTTATTTATTTAAGGGATGCAACGGTTCACAAAATTCACGGTTCGATACGATACACTGGTGTCACGGTTCGGTTCGGTACGTTTTAGATACAGCAAAAAGAAAAAATTGCCAGATAAATTTCCTTGATTTAAAAAAAAAAAATGTTTTATTTATTAAAACTAACAAAGTATGATTTTTTTTTATTTTATTTTTACAATGATGGAGCTATTCTTTACCCATCTTCTATGGTGTTTTCTTAGCAGCATACTGTATAAAACAAAAACAGCTCCTTATAAAAAAAAATGAAAATGTTTAGGGCTGAAACGATTCCTCGAGTAACTCGATTACAAAAAATTGAGGCAAATTCCTCTGCCTCGAAGCCTCTTTTAATTTATTTTAAATCTCACGTCAGGTTCTTTCGCAATGATTATTTTTTTTAATGTGACACAACGCCTTTACGTCACCCACAAAGCGGAAGGAGACACATTCGCTGCGTCCGAGATCGCATTCTGCAAGGAGTCAGCAGTGTTTTGATTTGAGGGCGCGGGCAAACAAAAAGAGAACGTCGTGGTGTGTGTCCATTGCAAGATAGAGCTGGAATACCACAACTAGAGCGATGGAGAAAACGCGGAGGGAATCGCAGAATCCAGTCATAAAAACGGAATTTACAGTTTAACACGGAATGGCACGGAATGTGCTAAATTTTGAATGAATTAATCAAAAATAGGTCATTGCACTTACATCAAATCACGATATGGACTAATATCTGTAAATATTAAGCCGGAACAGTCTATTTAAATATGAATCCTGCATGTTCTGCGTGTCTCTGTTAATGAATGGCGCAGAAGCGCTTCATTCATTAAACACACGGAAGCGCGCGTGACGCTCCGGTGATTTCAGCGTCTGCTGTCTCACTAAATAAGACGTGAACACATGAACAACATCTCCAGAACTGCTCTGACAGTCACTTCATGAGCATTTGACCGTTTGATTTGAGTAAAACTAGCGTCACATCACATACACAGAGCTGTAAAGGTACGTCAACCCGTCAAAATAAAAGTCCGGTTAAAGACTATTGTTCAGCAGAATGTACATAGACTACTTAGGGCTGTCGCGATAACCGCAATATTGTAATACCGCGCTATTGACAAGCAAACCGCAGAGGAAAGATGGCAACCGCAGAAACCGCGGCAACCGCAGTGTTCAGTTTTTTTTTTTTTTTTAATAATGAGGCTGTTCATTATTAAAATCTTAAAATAAATTATGTAAAAAAAAAAAAAACCCGGCGGTAATACCGCATATCGCGCTATTGAGCCACTCATAATAACCGCAGGGGAAATTTCTTAACCGCAACAGCCCTAAGACTACTACTAAATTTTTTTTACTTTTTTTTTTTTTAGTTAATTTTCAATAATTAAAAGATAAATTTATGTTTTATGTGTTTAATGTGCATCTCAGGAAATGCTTTATTTAAAACCCCAACTGAATGGCACTTAAATGCACTTAATTCATCTGTCTACTTTATTGTCATTGTTCACAGTACAAGTACAGACAGAGAAACAATGGGTAATTATTAAATGTTTATTTTTGATGTAAGCATTGCATTCTATGCATTTAAAAAATAAAAATGTTTTTTTTTTCTAAAAAAGGAAACTTAGTTGTTCATTTTAAGAGACCCAGGAGTCTTATTTTCTCTTGCATAATATTACGCTTTAAGCAAAAACACATTTTATCTGATTACTCGATTAATCGATGGAATTTTTGTTAGAATACTCGATTACTAAAATATTCGATAGCTACAGCCCTAGTTCGAATACGCTTATCGTTACACCCCGTATGTATGTATGTATGTTTGACTTTTCATTATTGCAATTATTTACCATTTTAAAGTAAAATATATATACTTTTTTCTTTGTTCAGCTTTCATCTTGATCCACTTTTGAGTCATAGAAGCCTAGAAAACTATCATCTTATCTAATGTGTAATATAATAGATAAATAATATACACTGAATGAATATAAAACGTTTATAATTTAATTTTAATTAATTATAAATGCAATTTTGTATTTGTAATTTGATTTTATTTATATTATTGCCTAAAATACTAAAATATATATATTTATTTGTAAAATTAAGAAATATAGACAATATAAATGCAACAAGCTTGGCATTGCACAAGTGTTATTATTAATGAAAAATTCAGGACCGTTAAATAAAAAAAAAAAATACTTGTAATAAATTGTTAAATTAAGATTAATGAAATAATAAAGCTGACTTTATCGGGCCCTGGTGTGTGTGTTTATATATACAACCCGAATTCCGGAAAAGTTGGGACGTTTTTAAAATTTTAATAAAATGAAAACTAAAGGAATTTCAAATCACATGAGCCAATATTTTATTCACAATAGAACATAGATAACATAGCAAATGTTTAAACTGAAAACTGTAAAATGAAATTTTACACTTTTATCCACTTAATTAGCTCATTTAAAATTTAATGCCTGCTACAGGTCTCAAAAAAGTTGGCACGGGGGCAACAAATGGCTAAAAAAGCAAGCAGTTTTGAAAAGATTCAGCTGGGAGAACATCTAGTGATTAATTAAGTTAATTGATATCAGGTCTGTAACATGATTAGCTATAAAAGCTTTGTCTTAGAGAAGCAGAGTCTCTCAGAAGTAAAGATGGGCAGAGGCTCTCCAATCTGTGAAAGACTGCGTAAAAAAATTGTGGAAAACTTTAAAAACAATGTTCCTCAACGTCAAATTGCAAAGGCTTTGCAAATCTCATCATCTACAGTGCATAACATCATCAAAAGATTCAGAGAAACTGGAGAAATCTCTGTGCGTAAGGAACAAGGCCGGAGACCTTTATTGGATGCCCGTGGTCTTCGGGCTCTCAGACGACACTGCATCACTCATCGGCATGATTGTGTCAATGACATTACTAAATGGGCCCAGGAATACTTTCAGAAACCACTGTCGGTAAACACAATCCGACGTGCCATCAGCAGATGCCAACTAAAGCTCTATCATGCAAAAAGGAAGCCATATGTGAACATGGTCCAGAAGCGCCGTCGTGTCCTGTGGGCCAAGGCTCATTTAAAATGGACTATTTCAAAGTGGAATAGTGTTTTATGGTCAGACGAGTCCAAATTTGACATTCTTGTTGGAAATCACGGACGCCGTGTCCTCCGGGCTAAAGAGGAGGGAGACCTTCCAGCATGTTATCAGCGTTCAGTTCAAAAGCCAGCATCTCTGATGGTATGGGGGTGCATAAGTGCATACGGTATGGGCAGCTTGCATGTTTTGGAAGGCTCTGTGAATGCTGAAAGGTATATAAAGGTTTTAGAGCAACATATGCTTCCCTCCAAACAACGTCTATTTCAGGGAAGGCCTTGTTTATTTCAGCAGGACAATGCAAAACCACATACTGCAGTTTTAACAACAGCATGGCTTCGTCGTAGAAGAGTCCGGGTGCTAACCTGGCCTGCCTGCAGTCCAGATCTTTCACCTATAGAGAACATTTGGCGCATCATTAAACGAAAAATACGTCAAAGACGACCACGAACTCTTCAGCAGCTGGAAATCTATATAAGGCAAGAATGGGACCAAATTCCAACAGCAAAACTCCAGCAACTCATAGCCTCAATGCCCAGACGTCTTCAAACTGTTTTGAAAAGAAAAGGAGATGCTACACCATGGTAAACATGCCCCGTCCCAACTATTTTGAGACCTGTAGCAGAAATCAAAATTGAAATGAGCTCATTTTGTGCATAAAATTGTAAACTTTCTCAGTTTAAACATTTGCTATGTTATCTATGTTCTATTGTGAATAAAATATTGGCTCATGTGATTTGAAAGTCTTTTAGTTTTCATTTTATTAAAATTTTAAAAACGTCCCAACTTTTCCGGAATTCGGGTTGTGTATATATATATATATATATATATATATATATATATATATATATATATATATATATATATATATATATATATAATATATAATATATATATATATATATATATATATATATATATATATATATATATATATATATATATATATATATATATATATATATATATATATAAACAGTACAGACCAAAAGTTTGGAAAATTACTATTTTTAATGTTTTTGAAAGAAGTTTCTTCTGTTCATCAAGCCTGCATTTATTTGATCAAAAATACAGAAAAAATGTAATATTGTGATATATTATTACAATTTAAAATAATTGTTTTTAAATTTATTATACTTTAAATTATCATTTATTTCTGTGATGCAAAGCTGAATTTTTAGGATCATTATCACATGATCCTTTAGAAATCATTCTAATATGATCAGAGGTGGGTAGTAACGAGTTACATTAACTTCGTTACATTTACTTGAGTAATTTTTTGGGGTAACTAATACTTTTCGGAGTATATTTAAAGATGGGTACTTTATACTCTTACTTGAGTAAATTTTTGGGGAAAAATCTGTACTTTTACTTCGTTACTGTGGGCGACGCTCCTCTCGTTACTTTATCTTAATGCAATAAATGTTATAAATGCTTCAGTTTATTCCAAACGCGCCGTCTACTTTTCTCTGGGCAATGAGCGATGCCCATTCGCAAATGATTCATTTCTTTTGAGTCAATTCTGTTCAAAGGCTTGATCAAACCAATTGGCAAACGAGTGAATTGGTTCATGAATCAGTTTGAATGAGTCGTTCAGTTCCCTGCCGCACGCGCTGAGCGTCTGAAGCGGTTCACTCAGAGTTGTAACGTTTAAGAACAGAAAGAGCGTTGAAAACGTGGCTATGGAACTGCACTGAATTGAAAGCAGATTTGCAAAGGTTATTATTTGCTAGCGCTGGAGATCCTTATTAGATGAACACCGCGTGTGATGTCTACTGTTTAACAGGTAATAACTTGGGCTACATTCGATTACAGTACACGATACCACTGTGACATTAGTTTGTTGTACGTGTGTGGCTTATAACAGAGGGGAGTCAAGTTGAATGCAGCTTCCAAAAGACAAAAAATAGCCGATTAAGATTTTATTAATTTTAATACAGTCACACCGGTGCGAATACGTTCAGCAAGTCCAGCTGCTAAATTCAGATCTGTGATTGTTTGCTGGCGCTGAGCCAGAGACAGACGCGTTTTTACAGCACTGCGCATTATAACCAATCACACATGATTCTTTTGAGCTGATTAAAGCATTGGCCAATCAGAGGCGTTCAGATGAGTCATCGCTAAAATGCCGGTGCTTCCTTCACTCGCTCACTGACTGAATACCTCTTTCTGGCGAATTCTCTCGTCAGAAACAACAAAGTGCAGATGCGTGTACGAATCTGTAAATAAGATATTGATTTCACAGTGTTAACAGTTTCAGTGATTTTAATGGGAGTTTCTGAGAGTGACTGAACTCTAGACTGTCAGTGAAAATGATCTTTGATAATGTAAATGTTATTTGCTCTCTTTCTGAACAATGAAAGATTAATAGCAATATTTATATCACATTAACTTTTAATGTTAAATTCACATTTAATATAAAGTCAGTTGTATTAAAAATGTTATGTAAGGGTTTTATAATAAATTACATAAATTGGAGTAAAGGCTGATGAAATATATAAATTTATACATGCACACATACATTACATACATTTTATCTATATATCTAAATAAAAATAGGCTCAGTATATATGACCCAAAGTAACTAGTAACTAACTACTTGAGTAGATTTTTTTATTCGATACTCTTTTACTCTTACTCAAGTAACTATTCAAGACTAGTACTTTTACTTTTACTTGAGTAAATATTTCTAGAAGTACTTTTACTTTTACTTGAGTACAGTTTTTGGGTACTCTACCCACCTCTGAATATGATGATTCATTATCAAAGTTGGAAATGGTTCTGCTGCTTAATATTTTCTCAGAACATGTGATACTTTTTTAGGATACTTTGATGAATAAAAAGTAAAAAAAAAAAAAGAAGCTATGTTTTTAAAATATATTTTGTAATAACAAAATTTGGGGTCACTATTTTTTTTTTCTTTCTTTTTTTAAAATAAAATCAATACTTTTATTCAGCAAGGATGTGTTAAATTGATAAAAAGTGATAGTAAAGAAAATATATTAGAATATATATTATTAGAATTTTTTTTTTAAATAAATGCAGTTGTTTTTAACCTTTTATTCATCAAATATATTAGACAGCAGAACAGTTTCCAACACTCATAATAAATCAGAATATTAGAATGATTTCTAAATGATCATGTGATAGACTGATGTTACATGTGACACTGAAGGCTGGAGTAATGATGCTGAAAATTCAGCTTTGCATCACAGGAATACATTTTTATATATATATTTTATATATATATATATTTTTTTTTAAGTATATTCAAATAGAAAACTCTATAGAAAACTATATATATATACACACATACATACATGCATACATACATACATGCATACATACATACATACATACATTTACATTTAATCATTTAACAGACGCTTTTATCCAAAGCAACTTACAAATGAGAACAATAGAAGCAGTCAGGTCAACGAGAGAACAACAACAGTATACAAGTGCCATGACAAGTCTCAGTTAGTCTAGTAACGAATGCATAGCCAGGGTGTTTTTTTTATTTAATTTTTTTATATATATATATGAAAGACAAGAGAAGAAAAAGTGATCGTATTAGTTGGTTAAGTGCTGGCGAAAAAGGTGAGTCTTTAGATGTTTCTTGAAAATAAGTAAAGGCTCAGCTGTACGAATTGAGATTGGGAGGTCATTCCAGCAGCTGGGCACAGTCCAGGAAAAGGTCAGTGGGAGTGATTTTGAACCTCTTTGGGATGGCACCACAAGGCGTCGTTCACTTGCAGAGCGCAAACTTCTGGAGGGCACATAAGATTTAACCAGTGAGTTTAGGTATGTTGGTGCCGTGCCAGTGGTCTTCTTGTAGGCAAGCATCAGTACCTTGAATTTGATGCGCACGGCTACTGGTAGCCAGTGTAACCTGATGAGGAGAGGAGTAACGTGAGCTTTTTTTGGCTCATTAAAGACAACCCTCGCTGCTGCATTCTGGATCAATTGCAGAGGCTTGATAGTACATGCAAGAAGGCCCGCCAGGAGATCATTACAATAGTCCAGTCTGGAGAGAACAAGAGCTTGGACAAGAAGTTGGGTGGCTTGCTCTGACAGGGTCTAATCTTCCTAATGTTGTATAAGGCAAATCTGCAGGACCGGGTTGTTGTAGCAATGTGGTCTGTGAAGCTTAACTGATGATCCATCACAACTCCTAGGTTTCTAGCTGTCCTCGAGGGAGTAATGGTTGATGAGCCCAGCTGTATAGAGAAGTTGTGATGAAGCAATGGGTTAGCTGGAATCACCAGGAGTTCTGTCTTCGTAAGGTTAAGCTGAAGGTGATGGTCATTCATCCAGCTAGAAATGTCACTCAGACAGGCTGAAATGCGAGCAGCTACCGTCAGGTCATCTGGTTGGAATGAGAGGTAGAGTTGGGTGTCATCAGCATAGCAGTGATGAGAAAAGCCATGCTTCTGAATGACAGATCCTAATGACGTCATGTAGATGGAGAAGAGAAGTGGTCCAAGTACTGAGCCTTGAGGAACCCCAGTAGCAAGTTTTTGTGACTTAGAAACATCACCCCTCCAAGACACACTGAAGGATCTGTCAGAGAGGTAGAACTTAACCCACAGGAGTGCGGATCCAGAGATGCCCATCTTTCTGAGGGTGGACAGAAAAATCTGGTGATTAACTGTGTCAAAAGCAGCAGACAGGTCTAGTACGATGAGTACTGAGGATTTTGAAGCTGCTCTTGCCAGTCGCAGGGCTTCAGTAACCGAGAGCAGGGCAGTCTCAGTTGAGTGGCCACTTTTGAAGCCAGATTGGTTGCTGTCCAGGAGGTTGTTCTGTAGAAAGCTGGTTGAACACAGCTCGCTCAAGTGTCTTAGCAATGAATGACAGAAAGGATATTGGTCTGTAGTTTTCTAGAAGTGCTGGATTTAGATATGCATGTTTCTTAAGCAGTGGGTTTACCCGAGCCTGCTTAAATGCTGAGGGAAATGTTCCAGAGTGAAGAGAGGAGTTAAGTGAGTAAGTGAAGGTATGACTGAAGAAGAGATCGCTTGAAGGAGGTGAGTTGGGATCGGATCAAGTGGACAAGTAGTAGGATGATTGGACCAGATAAGTTTGGAAACGTCTATCTCTGAGAGTGGAGAGAAGGAGGAGAAAGAGTGTGCATCGGTCATTGTGAAGTTGTCCTCAGTCTGCGGTGTGGAGAATTGGTCACTGATGGATCTTGTCTTATTTGTGAAGAAAACTGCAAAGTCGTCCGCTGTAAGAGTCGATGGAGGAGGTGGTGGCGGCGGATTAAGAAGAGAAGAGAAAGTTTTGGAGAGTGTCCGAGCGTCACAACAGCTGTTAATTTTGTTGTGGTAGTAGGATGTTTTAGCAGTGAAGACATTTGCAGAGAAGGAAGAGAGGAGAGACTGATACACACTGAGGTCTGTAGAGTTTCTTGATTTATGCCATTTCCTCTCTGCAGCCCTGAGTTTAGAGCGATGTTCACTGAGAACCTCGGACAGCCAGGGGGCAGATGGGGTGGTGCGTGCTGGTCTATATATATAATATAATATAAAATAATAATAGTCGACTAACCGTTTGTCGACCAGAAGAGGCTTGGTTGATCAAAATTTGATAAGTCGCTTAGTTAAAAAAAGAAAAAAAACCCGGGCAAAGTCACTCATTCTGTGACGAATAGATTGTTAATGGCTGATGTATGTGGTCATAAAGGCTAGTTCCATCGGGCAGGACAACCAAACGATCGCTTATCATTTATCAACCTCAAATATGGCTTATTATCTGAAACTATTAGCAACTTTACATGGCTGGTTAATCTAATGTTAGCCTAGATATGTGTACTGTTCAGGTGTCTGTGTGGAGTGTGGAGCTGAACAGTAGCTCACTGCAGGACAGATGGGGGTGCCGGTGCGCTCTTACGCCTAAAATACTCCCTCATTTTTGTTCATACAGATCACAGTAATGCATCTTTTGAATCTGTAAAGACTGTTTATATGTGTGCACTCACAATAACAACAAAACATTGCGCTTTTGTAAAATAATGAAAGCAAACATGATTCACTTTCTGCCATCTCGGTCTGTGTGAACATGAGCGGCGAAACTTTGCCTTACAGACATTAAAAATTGATCTATATAGAGTGAAATATCTACTTTCAAATGAACTAATTCAAATGGAAAAACAAATATTCTCAGATTATGTAATCCATATGAAACGTACATACAGATGCATCACTACTGTGGAAATGACGAGTCGGTGTCACTGACTTAATTTCTTAAACCAAATACAAGAAAGCACTAGTTTATCAATTAATTATTAATTATTATTAATGTTAATGCAGTCTCCTTACTGTTTTTCCCTGAGTCATTCATAATCATTACTTCTGTGGTGCGCTGTGGCAAACGTTATGTGTGTGCTTGAGAGCTTAATTGAAGGCAATTAAAGGCTTTGTATTATGTTTTAAATTGTTTATTATTAAACATATGATTAATCGACTAATGATTAAAATGAACAACTACTAGTCGACCAGAAAAATCTTTAGTCTGCGACAGCCCTAATATATATCCTGATGATCTGACGGTAGCTGCTCGCATCTCAGCTTGTCTAACAGCTATTTCTTGTAGGATGAAGGACCATACCCTTCAACTCTACCTTGCCAAGACAGAACTGCTTGTGGTTTCAACAAACACATCACTTTATGAGAATTTTACCATCCAGTTAGGCACAACAATCATAACTCCTTCCATTCTTGCAGATTTGCTTTATTCAACATCAAGAAGATCAAGCCCTTTCTTTGGGAACATGCTGCACAACTCCTTGTTCAAGCTCTTGTTCTGTCCAGGCTGGACTAGTGCAATGCTCTCTTGGCAGGTCTTCCAGCCAGTTCTATCAAACCTTTACAATTAATCCAGAACGCGGCAACAAGATTAATTTTTAATGATCCGAAAAGAATACACGTCACACCTCTGTTTATCAATTTGCACTGGCTACCATTAGCTGCTCACATAAAATTCAAGGCATTAATGTTTACCTACAAAACCAGCACTGGCTCTGCACCCTTTTACCTAAATTCCTAAAAATGACCTGATGTTTTTCAATTCGACCGCAGTGTGAACGGTCACGTCGGATTGCATGCGACTTTTACGTCACTCTCTAGATTTACATTCATCATAATTCCTCTCTCACGGGAGACACTTCAAAGATTTTACACACTTAAAGTTATCAAGACAGTTGCGAAAGGTAGTCAGTGGAAGTACAGTGATGTGTCAGAACTCATAAGTATTATAGTGACTACTCCATATACAAGCAAAGCGTGAGAGCTTGAATCATTAAAGTTCCAACACTGTCTATTGTCACATCCTTGTCTTTTTTTTCATATTGCCTGTGCTTAATTTTGCTGGCTTCTGCAGCATATCACACTTTAAATAAACACATAATTGCTTGCTTTATGTCCTCCTGCACAGCGCGGACCATTTATCATAGTGCTCACTGCTCTCAAATGTTGGTCTGGAGCCCTGCTAACCTAAACTTCTCATTTGCACTTACATATTATTGCTCTTTGTTAGTTTTGATTGCTTTTCATTGCTATTGTCCCCCTTTGTATATTGTCTTGGATAAAAGCATCTGCTAAATGTAAATGTTATATATATAAAATTTACTAGAATGTTGGCCATTTTGCTAATTCTAGTGGATTTTAACAAATGAGGATGGGGTTAATGTTAAAGGTACAGGGCAAATTAAATTGTTTACTAGCTTATTTTTTTAGTTGTTGAATGCTGAGTGCAGTTTATGTATTTGTGCAGCTCTGTTGGTCTTCAAGGCTCTGTAATTGTCTAATCTATGATACAGGAAGTAGTTACTTTAAGAAGCAGCCCTACCCAGCACAGAGCTTTCCTGTTGCATTGATCAGATCTAGCTGTGATTTTAATGTTTTAGGCTTGATTACTTGCACTGAAGCCCTCTGGGAAGGGAAACCGCTCTACGCCTGTTTTCAAGGCTGTTCTTAGAAGCTTGATAATTTCAGCATCATGTGTGGAAATGTATGACCAGCACAAAAACCCTGTTGTGTCCCGTTTTACTGTACTTTCACATTCAAGGTAACATTCATCGTTTGTTTAATTGTAGTGTATTGTGCCATTCACAAATGTAGTTTATAGTCATTAATGAAAAAAAGGAAGCTGCATTCTTAAAGCAGCGTAACACCGTTTTTGATCGGGACCGCAGCACAGGAAGAGCGTTTGTGATTTGTAGGGTGTTTTCACACATGTCCGTGTGTTCATGCGTCTGTCTGCAGTAAAGTTAAATGCGTTCTATTACTTAGCATGGATTCAATTCGTTCCAGCATTACATCATCTGCTGGCAGGCTGTATTTTTAGCCAAGAAATGCAATTGGCTGGCAGCTAATTAAATTCCAGCCATCTGTTTAGCCTGTTTGATGGATGGTCAGTGAATGGCTGTTCTTCCAGCACTCCATCTGATAGCAGGGCAGGACCGGGGCGGGACGACCAATGACCGTCCAGCTGAGGAGGGAATTCACTGGGGATCCTCTGGAAAAAGACTCGCACTGTGTGTGTGTGTGCACGAGTTTATTCCATGGCACAGTGTTTTAATGACTCGTGTGGATCAAAGATGACATCATACTAGTCCCAAAAATGGACTGGCATTATTTAATTTAAATCAGTGCGGGATGTTTGGCACAAGCGTGGCCGGATGCTGTTCAGGGCGAGTCCTCGCGCTGCTGTCAAGTGTTTAACTAAATCACCAGCTGACTGCTCCACCCATAAAGAGATCCATCTGTGTCTGCCTTTATTCCCTTCCCATCACAGGAAAGAAGGAATAAGAACCGTGTTTAATACATAGATTTCACTAATATCAGTGCAATCTTTTTTGTAGCCTTTCTTTAAATTATAATTGTATCAGCAAAATTGATGGAGCCCTACTATTTGTATGTAAATAGTATAACAAATAGGATAACAATTGCGTGGTTTGATGACGCTAAGAAGGAGCGTGGAATGATGGAATGTGTTGTCTTCTACCCAACCGCTGACAGCCATCAATCAGATGGAGAAGATAAATCATGGATTAAACGTGAGTTCAACGATTTGCGCGAGTATATTACATACAAAGTCAATGCAAAGACGTGATCAGACTATAGATCAGACGCGTCCTCGCGCAGGTTTAGAGACGTGATGCCCCGCGTTACGCGTGTATGCCCCATAATACTAATCTTGTTGATCGTTATAATAGCATACGTTTTCTGTAAAGATATCGGTCGAGTAAAACACAAGCGAGATCGACATAGTGCTGGGAAGTAAACCGGTTCATACCGAAAACCGGTTTATATTTTCGTTACGATGTTAATTTTGAATATACCGCCATATACCGGTGTATTTAATTACTCAGCGTTCGGAACGAACGTTATGCTGCGCCGCGGCTGCGCGACTGTTTCAGACGGACCCTTTACAATGTTGCACTTCTAAGCAGCAACTGCGAGGCGTGGTGAGGGTAAACACAGCAGTGCTCTGGTGTTACGTTATAACGCCTGTTTCACACATACTCCGTCTGCAGTGCGTATTAACGGATTCATACTGCACGAGGTGTCAAGGAGCGGTGCTGTGCAGCAGTGCAGCGATTGTTAACGTACTGAGTCTATTTTTGCTGTGCTGGAGGCGCTGAATTAAAGTGAAAGCGCATTGTTTGGGGGAAAAATGAACATGGATTGACATGGAAACGCAGTCACATGGGTTTTTGGCTAGGTTTAAAACAAGAAAAAGAGCACTTTTAGATAAACGAGGAAAACAATATATATGTTCACTTTTATGGAAGCAGATAAACAAAGTTCATTAAGACCCATGGGATTGCTTGTGATAAAGATTTAAATGCAAAATGCACGAGACTGTTTTAATTTTAAATATTTTAACAAGAAAAATAGGCTAATTATTGTGTTTAAATGTTTTGCCGCTTGCTTGAGCAGCTTATTATACAGACCTAGAAGTAAAATGCATGAATAATTCGTTGTTTATATTTATTGAGTTTAAACCAATGTCTATATGAAAGATTGTCACTGTTCTGTGATAAAAGACTTACGATGCTGAAAAAAATTTCTTTATTTTTTTTTTTACATGATATGAAATCAAAACAATGAACAAATGTTGTGTTTGTGGACTAAACCGACGCGGATCAGTAGCAGACTGCAAACACGTCCTGTGTGAAAGCACAATGAGTCCGTGCTGCGGACTGCATATGCACCGCAGGCAGATTATGCATGTATAATATCCATTTTATGCAAGTGCTGTCGGGCCGGTATAATTTTGAAAAAAAAAACAGTATATACATTTTTGGTCAAACCGCCCAGCACTAGATCGGCATCTCTTTCTAGTTGAAGTTTGTCGCGAAGCTACAGTGTCCAGGACACTGTTGTCATGTGGTTTCTACGTCAGTAAAGGCGGGAACAAAGGGTAACTAATGTCATTGACAGATGACTGCACTGTCCCGTGTCACGGTTTAAAATGGGGATTTTCTCATGATTTATAAGTAGTTGAAAACATATATATTTTGTCCAGCTGATTACTAACAATATCTCTAACACTAGCCTAGTGGTTTTTGGATATTTTACTACCTTACAAATTGTACCTTTTAAGGCTTTTTTTTTTGTGGTTTAACTGTAATTATTTCTTAAGCAGTTCATCTCAACTCATCAGTGTTCTGTCAGTTCAAATCAGCATATTGGTGATGTTTGCCACGTTAAATTTAATTTCTAGGACACTTTTTACCTTTACAAAGATCCATTCTTTCCTAACCTCATTGAACGTAAAGTATGTCATCTTTCACGCTAAATTATGTCACGTTTGTTTCTTCTTGTTAAAACCTATGCATGTTTATCGAAGTCTTTCCCATTTAAATTTGGGAACAACTCATTCAAGTTCTCTTTTTCTTGTCAAGCCCTGAAAAGTATTTGCAACCGTTTGTAATCGAGATGATCTGGATTCAGTGAAGCCTTGGGCTTTTGTTTATCTTTGAAAGGTGGTTTAGTCCTTTTCATCTGGTGAGGAAGTGCAAGTTTATGTAATCTTTAAAGTGCATGCTGGTGCTTCATGCACCTTACTGGCTTACTGCCATCTTTCTGTGGATCTACAATAAATGTTCAGAAATCAACTACAAGACATAATAGGAGCATAGAGGACAGTGCTTATTTGTTGGCAATTTTGGGAAGTCTGTTGTCCTGTATTTCCTTGTTCTTCAGAGATGACTGTAGACTGTCACTCGTTGAGTAGGCTTTTCTTCTGTTATGTTGTTATGGAGAAGGACACCACAGTTGGCCAGTGAACGACACACAGTCATTGAAATGAAACCAGTGTGTTTTTTTTTTTTGTCGGGTGTGGAGGAGAAAAACCCAGTCAGAAAGAGGATTAGAGAGACGTTTTGAGAAATCAATAGTCACATTCATTGTTTTGTCCTGATGAAATAAAGATTACAATCTATATTTTAATGCCTATTTATTTATTTATTTCTTAAGCCCATAATCCTTTCAAACCTTTCTGTGTCATCTAGCAAAAACCTAAATCAGTTTCATTCTGGTTACAGAATATTATATAGCCCTAGATTCATACCTGCCCTACTTGGAGGGAAAAATGTTTCGTAGAGTTTGAACCAAAACATTAAAATCCCACAGAGGATGAAAGTCCTGGATCCATAGAATACAGTTGTGTAAAACTACTATGAGTTCAACTAGATTCCTTCATTTAGAGTCTGGTTAGGAAGGGAGATGTAGGCGATCCTTTTTCACAGTCACTAATAATGTGGGGAAACTGGATAGTGGTCTGCTGAGGGGGAAACGGTTTCCTTTGTCTGCTCACATGCATAGCTGTGTACTGACATCAGTGATGGAGAGACGCCACTGGTCCAGCTCACATACATGCAAGCCCCAGGATAGTTTGATTGGGTAATTATTGCACTGCAAGCTCAATGAAAAAGTGAAGCCAGCAGCCAAACAGTCTGAGAGCGACACACTCCTCAGTCACTCCTCATGTCACCTTTGTGTGCTCATTGTCAGAGTATGATGAGACTGGTGGGTTGCCATTTTTCAATACGTAATGGTACTGAAATGTTCGAAACTACACTGCATACTTTCATGCATTTCACACAGATTTATAATGAGAAGTTAAAATTCACCTCAGGTTTATTTGTGTATTGGGTAAAAGCACCTTTAACAGAAATAAAAGTTAACTGAAAATATACAAATAAAACTATTAATAAATACTATAAAAGCATCTCATATATATATATATATATATATATATATAGATAAGTTTGAGGGTGTAACTCTTCGAATTGAAGAAATTGTCATTTTTATTTTCATTTTTCTGTCTGTAAAGCAAGCATGACATACTCATTATTTTACAACACAGTTATAGTATAATGGTATTATATGTCTGTTTAATAATAATAATAATAATACAAATTATTATAGTAAAGAAATACTTTGACTATGGTCAAAACGAAAACTGAATTGGACACTTGGAATTAAATTTTTTTTACACTTAATTTTGTTTGAATTTTACCTCGTGGTATTGACAGTGGTATATGAAATATCAATATTTTTCAAGGTATTATATAGAAAGTTCATTTTTCGTGACCACACTGGGCTTTGACTGCCCTCCTGAGTGCTCCAAAACAAACAAGTGCAGAGCCCTGCGTAGTGCTCTCCTGATGATTATGAATTGGATTCTTCTGCAGTGCACTTCCTGTGTTGTTTGTGTGCTGTTAGAGGGAAAGCAGGTTTAGAGTATCAGACTCGGGTTACAGTGTGAATGCAGAACAAAGAGCGAGACTTGACCCTGATCTTCTTACTCACACATACAAAGTTCACTTTCACAAACCCATCTGACACTTAACCGTGTTTCCCTCCATCTGACCTCATCTTCTGCTCCATCGCATTGCCTTGTGTGCAGCCAAATCAGAGGCCAGCTTTAGCTCTTCTGCTCTTCACCCCTCCCTGTGCTTGTCAGTGTTTGTCAGTCTAGTTCCTAACCTTGTCAAATGTGTGTTCATGCAGATGTGAAGAAGGACTGGTCAGATCACGCGCTGTGGTGGGAGAAGAAGAAGACCTGGCTGCTAAAGACGCACTGGACGCTGGATAAATACGGCATTCAGGCCGACGCCAGGCTGCTCTTCACGCCGCAGCACAAGCTGTTACGCCTGCAGCTGCCCAACATGAAGCACATGAGGGTGAAGGTCAACTTCTCTGACCGCGTCTTCAAGGCCGTGTCCGACATCTGCAAAACCTTCAGTGAGTGCTGCTGCCTTCCCTAAAATATTGCTCCACTTTTCCATAACTCCATTAGCCCTAACTCAATCTCTCTGCTGGTCGTGAAGAACAGTAAGTCTGGATAATTGTGTTATTTAGCGATACATTAGTGTGCATCCAGGCTTCAGTGCTGAGAACAGATGTAGGCTTCGGTAGAGAGATGGGGCTAAATCAGAATACAGCCACAGCTTAAAGACCCCATCAAATGCACTGACAAACAATTGTTTTCATGTGCTGATGGATTTCCTGTAGAGCAATCTACTTTTTAAAAAGCCAATAGCCTTTAGCTTTGTAACACCCCAGCTAATGTTTGCATACTGTTTTTAAAATAGTATGTGAAACAGTACATTATACGCATAGCAATAAACATCTGAAGTATGCTGGGTTATCAATAGTGATCATCTGATTTGGGTTGTAATGGCTTATGTGGATATCTTGGACACTGATGATTGATGTAATGCCAATATACATGATATCAATCAGTTTAATGATAATAACACAGTATTGCCACACTAGAGTTAGTAATTTTTTCACATATTTATCTAAATTATTAAAAAAACCAGTTTGTTAAAAAAACCTGTAGTCCTCATTAACAACAAACTAATGAAAAAATTGCACCACCAAAAAATTTAATTTGAATTTTCAATATCTTCAATAACTAATGTGAGCGCTCTAAATGAACCCATGCATTAACTGTTGGTCTATATACACATGCATCAGATGTCTTGTTTTGTTCTCAGCATCTCAAACTAAGCGCTTCTCTTCATGAGCTGCTCACAGGTTGTCTGTTTCATTCTGTTGTGCTCTTATTTCATCTGTAAATAAACCTAACACAGAATCTGGCTCACATGATGGTGCTGATGATATTCACTACTGTGCTGCTTGAGTACTGTGATAATGCCATAGCACCGGGATCTAATAACTGAATTGGTTAAAGGTGTGCTTGACCACATTTCTTGTTTTCTGGTCTTTTGACTGGTCTTTATTATTTGTTAAACGCACTGATCTGTATTTCGTAGCATAGATAAGACCCAGAATGCCCTTGAACCGCTCCAAATCCTGTTTCATAAACGGTTCTTATCAGTGTAACTGGCTGATGGTAACTTTTCCTTGTCCATGTTTAGAAATCAAGGCCCTATGAACACTTGCAGGTTGAATCTGTTTTGCTGTCAGTATTTGAAAAAAAAGTATTTCAACCAGAAAATAAATGACCTCCTCTCACAAATTAATTTTAATTGATCCCAACTCTTGCTCTCTCCTAAACTTACACACACAAAAATAGCCTGAAGTGTTGGTATTTACATTTATTATTTGAATAATTCGGTAGGTCAACAGGATTTATTGTTGTAAAATAATAATTATTTTTTAAAATAAAATAATAATTTTTGTAACTACAACATCTCTGTAACATTTCCAAAGTAGAACATCTAACAATATTTGTCATTTCAAACCTGAAAAAAAAAAAAAACAATAACAAAGATTGACATGAGAGATGGGTTTGATTCCTCTTAACAATTACAGGTCCTTAATGGTTCGATTTGATTATTATTTTAGGAGTCAGTACAAATAGATTGGTAGCATTGATATAGATATTTTTTAAGCTAAGACTTGAAAGTTTTTGTCTATATAGAAACTGTGTAAGGTTTTTTTTTTTTTAAGTATTGAGACGCACAGTTACGCCTACCGCGATAGTCAATAAATCAATTAATCGCACGAAGAAAAAAAAAGCATTTTTTTTGGCAGCAAATGTTTTTTTTTTTTTATAAAAAAATGTAGCATGTCATGATGTGGGGTTAGTCTGGAGCACAGCCTGTGGACAGCCCGCGGCAGAAAACACCTCTCCGATGGCACAGATGTCCCGGGAATAAATAGATAACGTCTCGCTAGAGTGGGCAGCTTTGGGAAGCGCCCTTCATTTGCTTGTGGATGTTTGCGCCTCAAGTGATACAGCATTCTACTTGCACTACTGCTTTATTTTAATACAATGCATACATCAAAAATAAACATTTAATTATTACCCATTGTTTCTCTTTCTGTACTTGTACTGTGAACAATGACAATAAAGTAGACAGATGAATTAAGTGCATTTAAGTGCCATTCAGTTGGGGTTTTAAATAAAGCATTTTCTGAGATGCACATTAAACATTAAACACATAAAATCATCAATGTCATCTTTTAATTATTGAAAAGTAAGCAAACTTAACTTTTTGGTAAACAAAGGGGATTTACTATTAAAAATAAAACATGGAAAAAATGTTGTGTGATTAAACCTAAAAAAAAAATGTTTGCGTTTTATTTATTTATTTTATTTTTTTAGTAATAGTAGTCTATGTACATTCTGCTGAACAAGAGTCTTTAACCGGACTTTTATTTTGATGGGTTGACGTACCTTTACAGCTCTGTGTATGTGATGTGACGCTAGTTTTACTCAAATCAAACGGTCAAATGCTCATGAAGTGACTGTCAGAGCAGTTCTGGAGATGTTGTTCATGTGTTCACGTCTTATTTAGTGAGACAGCAGACGCTGAAATCACCGGAGCGTCACGTGCGCTTCCGTGTGTTTAATGAATGAAGCGCTTCTGCGCCATTCATTAACAGAGACACGCAGAACATGCAGGATTCATATTTAAATAGACTGTTCCGGCTTAATATTTACAGATATTAGTCCATATCGTGATTTGACGATATGCGTCTCCAGTAAGCGTTAATCCACAAATGACTTAAGCTGTTAACTTTTTTAACGTGACTGACACTCCCTCGGAGTCAGAATAAACCAATATCCCAGAGAAATTCATTTACTCAAACAGTACACTGACTGAACTGCTGTGAAGACCGAACTGAAGATGAACACCGAGCCGAGCCAGATGACGAACGAACACGCCTTCTGCTGGAGCAGTTCTCCTTCTCGAGTCAAGAACCGGTTGCATCAGTTTTCGGATCATCTGTACACTGAATCGTTTCTGTCGGACACGTCCGATTTGAGAACAGATGAGCTGATGATAGTGCGCATGTGTGTAATTTTTCAAGTATTTTGTTAAACATCGGAAAGTGTGGTGATATAACTATATTATATTTTGCTTTTTTTTTTGATGTTTCTAATCTGTATATTGTAGATAATGTATAGGCAAAAGGGTTTTTCAGGGAAGTTGGACAATAATTAAGATTCTAAAGACTGTTTAATAGGAATATGGGATGATTTATGAAATATCTGTACTGTATTTATAGTTAATGATGACACATTCACAAATTGAGTTTGTAGTAAACAGAACATGAACATGAGTAGAGCAGCTGATGATACTGAACTGCAGCACGTGCCGGTTAGAGTGATTCTCGTTCTCGAGTCAAGAACCGGTTGCATCGGTTTTCGGATCATCAGTACACTGAACCAAAAACCGTTTCTTTCGGACGCTTCCGATTCGAGAACCGAGGAGCTGATACTGCGCATGTGTGATTCAGTGTAAAGCTGACTGACTCACAGCGCGTCTGAACCGAACTTATTCTTTTGGTGATTGATTCTGACTTGATTCTGTGCTAATGTTATGAGTGCTGGTAAACCGAGGGCTTGAATGAAGGACAATCTGGCGAAACGTAAGTTCATTTAATAACAAATACATCGCAATGGATTATGTATAGTAAGTGGATCATGGTTTCTGCGCTGATGACACCTTATTTATTTACTTTATATCTTCAAGACTTAAATTCTCGTATGCACATTATTGCTGTTACTGTATTTGGGTGCGTTGTTGCAAAACTTAATTGCAAACTTTTCATGATTATGAGGTTTTTAACTGACTAAAGTTATGATTACTGACTTTATATATTTGAATGTTTGATAGACGTGACGCCATTACGTCATCGCCAATGACGTCATTACGTCGAGTGTAAAAGAACCGGTGAACCAGTTTTTTCAACCGATTTATTGAATTGAACTGTCCGAAAGAACCGGTTCACGAACTTCCCATCACTATTTCGGACGCAGCGATTGTGTCTCCTACCGCTTTGTGGGTGACGTAAACGCGTTGTCACATTAAAAAAAATAATTGCGAATGAACCTGACGTGAGATTTAAAATAAAATAAAAGAGGCTTCGAGGTAGAGGAATTTGCCTCGGTCATTTTTTGTAATCTAGTTACTCTAGGAATCGTTTCAGCCCTAATTTATTTATTTATATATATATATATATATATATATATATATATATATATAAAATAAAAAAATTAAAGTAATTAAAGGAAGTAATTAAAAATGAAGTAAACACTGTAATCAACAGAGCACTCAGTATTCTGGGGAGTTTGTGTGCATTGGGAATCATATTTTTCAAATAAAGCCAGGGTAACCCTCATTTTACACACAGCACACAGTGAAAATGACAGTGGACAAATGCATAAAGCGCAGCATAATTTGAAATCATGAGTTTAAAGTTTAAATCATTCAATTCAGGCGGACTGACATCACACAGAGAACACGCGATCATGCTGAATACACACTTCACAAGATCTCACAGCAGGATTCAACTGAGTTTGCAAGGTTTGTGAAAATAAATGTTCATTAGTCATTCAAAGATTTGTTTAAACTATATAAATGCGTATTTGCTTAATGCTGACAGTAAACGAGAAAGTATTATAATGTTTGCCTTTCTATTACTAATAATAATAAAAGCAATCGTTCTAATACGTTCTGTATACATTAATTCCTTTGTATAATGGTTAATGATGACGATGAATGAGAGAGTGTGAGGATTGTAGCACCGTCAAAATAAAAGCGCCTCTAACACATCGGCCAAGCAGAAAAACTTATCTGCCGATATGCGAAAAATACTAAATATCGGCCTTGGCAATATATCGGTCTACCACTAATTATAACATACTGATGGTTTTCTGACATCATTTGTCGCATACTGTATTTTTTGGACTATATGTCGCACGTAAGCACGTAGGTCACATCAGTCCAAAAATGCGTCATGACAAGGAAAAAAACATAAGTCGCCCTGGACTATAAGTCGCATTTATTTAGAACCAAGAGAAGACTTTACCGTCTACAGCCGCGAGAGGGCGCTCTATATTTTCATTGTAGACTACAGGAGCAGTGAGCAGCATAGAGCGTCCTCTGGCGGCTGGAGACGGTAAAGTCTTCTCTTGGTTCTCTTGGTTCATGTCAAAATTAATTTTGATAAAAGTCGCACCTGACTACAAGTCGCAGGACCAGCCAAACTATGAAAAAAAGTGCGACTTATAGACCGGAAATACAGTACATGCTTTGTCGCGGTAGCATAGGCGCATAAATAAAATTTCAACCAAATTATGTGCTTTTGCGAACAACCGAGAAAGTCACGACTTGCAAAAGAGCGACCAGTGGTAAGAATGGCTCTAGGGCCCTGTGATGTGTATGTACTTACTTTAGGCCTTAAACTGAAAATTGTAGTGAATAGCTGTGATGTGAAGTGCAGCTTTTGTTTTCATTGAGTTCATATCATTGTTCACCGCTGGCTCCCTAATGCTTACTCTCTCTCTCTGGTGGTATCAGTTGTTCTGCTGTTTTACTGTTGCATTCTCATGTGAGGCATGAAGTGATTAGGAGAGTGTGTGTTATTTGCCTCCTAGAGCGATCCGACTGCGTTTCTGCAGAGCGCTTTGCCCAACACACAAACTGCTCGTCAGAGAAGAAATGAAATGACAAATGTGTGTTTTCTCAGTCAGAGCGTTCTCTGCGAGTTTCTTGTGAGTTACGGCTGTTTGATTTGGGAGCGTTTGCTGAAGGATCTTCTGTTTGTTGATTGGAATTGGCGCTCGTTCGCTCCCAGCACTCCAATGACCTGCTACAGTTCGCTCACATATGGCTGTAAAAGGGCAGACTCGGAGAGAGAGAGAGAACTGCCATCTGGTAGTCCTTAAAACCTCTGGAATGCTTTTGCTTTAGTAACACAACTAAACAAGCCATTCCTGCCAAGCCATGAAACCCCTCCCCAGCACACTTGCACTCCGTCACACTCGTTTCCTTCAGGACTGGAAAATCCAGAGAGTGCGAGTCATCCTGCCTCAACGTAGTGGTGAATTAAACTGCAAAGATTTCTATAAAAAGGCATTTAATGCTGAAACTGTCACCGCCAGTTACTGGCAATGGTTTTTTGAATGTTTCACTCAGAATGCAAAATCTCTATTAGAATTGCATCATGTACTTATTGGTCTCGTATTCTCAAGGGTTCTTTAGATCGCTGGTCTGCTTTAGGCATCTTTAGACACTGGATTTCCTCAGCATTTTCCAAATTGCAAGAATCAGAGGGCCCTAATCAGTCACAACAATGGAATTTACAGTATAACACGCATGTTATGGAATTCAGCAAATTCTGACTATGTAAATCAAAAGTAGGGCTGATCTTGTCAATCGAAGTCTGCATTTTCTGCATGTCTATAGTAATAATAATAATGCATTTTTTAAATTGTATTTTCCATATTTTTTTTCTGTACAACGGAAAACCTGTTGTATAGAACTTTGTCTTAAAATAAAAGAAAGTTAAATTTAGAATTGCATTATATTTTAAAATAATAACATTTGTTTTATCCCTTAATTTGATTAGCACTGTAGTAATATAATGATAATTTAATGGAATCCTGAATTAGAAAATAAACTTAAATTGCATGAGCATTGAATGCTTTTTGATTGCTTACATTTAATTTAACCATCAAAAAGTTAATTAAAAAAAAATTGTCGGATAGACTTTTTCACCCTATTTGCGGAGTTTGAGATCATCTTGAAAAATGTATTTTATCTAGAATTGAGTTAAAGAAAATGTCAGTACTGCTTGCACTTGCAGAACATTGTTATAATTTTGTAATTAATATTATGGGAATAATTAATGCAATTCTATGTGGAACAAGTCCTGTAGCAGTGAAGCATGAGATCTTTAAAAACCTGATATGATGGGAGTCTAAAGAGTCTGGTACATTGTGTGTCTTGAGTGTGATGGTCCGACCTTTTAATTAGAACGAGTCGCTCTTCCACAGACATCCGGCATCCGGAGGAGCTCTCTGTGCTGCGCAAGCCCCGCGACCCCAAGAAGAAGAAGAAAAAGCTGGAGGAGGCGGAGGAGGAGGCGCTGGAGCTGGAAGGACCACTGCTCACTCCTGGATCAGGTACGTCTCGGATCGCCCAATACCAGTGCACTGATCGCTCTCATTACCTTCTCAAAATAGCTATAAAAGGCCCATTTTTAGGTTCCTTTTTTTTTTTTTTTTCAATACCTAGCCTACATGAGTCCGCATTATAACCATCATAGAACATAAGTCATTGTTTTTCAATCCTAGTCCTGAGGTTCAGCCACGCTGCACATTTTCTGTGTCTCCCTTATTTAACACACCAGACTCGGATCATCAACTCTTTTGGAGAGAGCTAAACTAAGTTTCTGTCTCTGAAAGCTGAAAAATCCTGCCTCTGCAGACAGGACACAGAGGCAGGAAGGTAACAAGGCATTTCTGAATCCAGTGCTCATCTCACATTCAGTCTACTGAGATGGCTGCATCTGATTAGGTTATGAAAGCAGGATATGATGTATTCTTCACTCTCTGTGATATCCCACAATCCTGTGCATGCAGTTCTGTTAAAGTTGAGCTAAAATATAAAATAGCATCCGCCCGGTTGGTGGGCAGGTTTTTTATTTTTTTTTTTTTTCTAATGCAATTTCTCCTTATAAATTAGAATGATAGTAATTAAATATTTTTGTTATCTCAAAAGCTTGTTGTGTTTTGTTGTAGATCGTTGGACCGTTATTCTGCCTCAAAAGGTGTGGCAACAAGTCCGATGCATAAACTGAATAAATGATAAAGGGCACTAGGGCATATAGGGCACTAAAGATATGCTAATGTGAAATGTCCAGTGCCCAAGCAACTCAATCCAGTTGAATTTAAAAGAGTTTGACAAACTTGAGGCATGGTTCATATCCATCACAAATCATGCAGTTGGGGTTACACACTGAGGTGCTTTGGATTTGAGGTTAGGTTGAATCTTAAACCCAAGTATGAGCAATAGATAGCGACGGTTGACTTAAGCATCTCTGACTGTCGTGGGACATCGCATCGCTTGTTTGCGTCGTACGCAGTGTTTGATAGAGTGGAACTCATAAAGCTCTATAATGATGTGCGTGTGGTTGAAGAGCAGGAAAACAAAAGGCTTATGTTGAAACAGTGCTGAAATGAGAAATGTGTGGGCTGAGAGCAGCGTATCATTTGCAGGCCTGCTGCGGAGCATGAATGTTTCAGATTCCGCACATATTTGGTCACGCTGCCATTTTGAAACAGAGCAGCTACATCACCAAGCGCCCCACACATCATGCACTACAATCCATTAATGGTGCACAGAGGACAGACTCCATCTCCTGAGGTCGACTTGAATAGGGTCTATTGTCCAAGAAACCTCAACACACAGGCCAAAACGCTTGTGTCTGGGATCTGTTCTACACTTGTTCCTTCATTACTACCATTTGACCTCCTGATGACCCTCATTTAAATAGTCCTGAGCTCCCGATGTTTAGGGTCCATAAAGA
Source organism: Carassius carassius (assembly GCF_963082965.1). Taxonomy (NCBI): domain Eukaryota; kingdom Metazoa; phylum Chordata; class Actinopteri; order Cypriniformes; family Cyprinidae; genus Carassius; species Carassius carassius. The sequence continues at coordinate 28,813,230 of NC_081786.1, read as the reverse complement.
CGCTGGTTTTTACCGCACAAAGGGTCCTTTAGGAAGGAGAAAATTGAACGGTAGCCGCCATGAGCCGACGCTGTGATAGGGATCGCTCCGATAACTTTGTGCGCAGGACATGAGCTCCGTCCCTTTCCCTTCCTCTACGGATCTTCAAACAACACCATCTTCTCTGGAAGTAGAGCTCTGTTCTCTCCTGGGCTGTGTCTGGACTTCATATGCACATTTATGCAGTTAGCAGATGCTTTTATTCGAAGAGGAACAAAAGCAATTTGTCAAAGAGACTTCATTATTTAGAATATTATGAGTCTCTTAATATTTAGAATATATGAAATCCTTGTTTATTAGACAACTACACTAGAAAGTAAGCTAGAGAGGACCATAAACACAGGTTCATTTATTTACTTATTTACTTGTGAGGTAAGCTAAAAGTACAAATACCATGTTCTTTAGGTGGACTAATAATGTTATGATCAGCTATTAATCTGATATAATATGTAATTATTACATATAATATACATATTACATATTAATTGCTGTCCAGCAATTAAAAAACAGTGATGTTAAGTCAACCGATTTTGATCTGTTGAGTTGATATTAAAATGATAACTTGAGGTTTAATAACAGAAATGTGGTATTTTTTGTGTCTCAAATTTTAAATAGAAAATTAAAGCTGCTCTTAAAATACCTACTTTGACTTTAAGGTGGGTGAACAATATTTTCCAATACTTTCTATAGGTAAAAAAAGATTAAAAAAATGTATGTGTATGTGTTCATTTGAAGCATTAGTTGACTAATTGCACATTTATTAATAAACCGTTTAAATCATTATTATGAGCCTATAACCTAATAAGAATAAAGCTTGTACCGTGAAGCACACTGCAAAAGTAATAATTATGAATGTGTCAGGGAAAAACAGTAAGGAGATTGCATTAACATTTTAATAATTTGATAAACTAGTGCTTTCTTTTTAATGTCTTTAAGGCAAAGATATACACAGAGTTTTGCGCTCAAATTCACACAGAAAGCACATCATGTTTGCTTTCATTATTTTACAAAAGCGCAATTCATTTTTATTGGGAGTGCACACAAATAAACGTAGAGTCTTGTATCACTCTTATCCTTATGACCACAAATGACCAGTATTTTAGCTACACGCTCCGCACAGACACAATAGTGCACATTTCTTTAGATCAACATTAGATTGAGCAGCTATGTAAAGTTATTAATACTTAAATATTTCAGATAGTAATCCATATTTGAGGTCGATGAATGATATACTTTATAACTAACCTTAGTCTAACTGTTAACGATCTGTTAGTCACAGACTGCGTGAATTCGCCTGTTTTTTTTTTTTGTTCGTTTTTTTTATTGCTAATAAAAAATGTTAGTCTACTATTAGGGGGCAACCCTAGTGAAAAGTGAATGAGTTTAATGAACAGGCAAAATGTGATTCTTCTTATTAAGAATGTGTATGAACATCTTGGGTCTGTCTACCCTCTCTGCTTGAACTTTTTATTCATTTATTTATTTGAGATATTAATTCTTTTCTTTTTTGAAACATTGGTTTACTTGTGATGTCTTGTCTCATTTTGCATGGTAACGCTTTCCTTTTCCTCCAAGCTGTTAATCTCTTTAATCTATCCTTTCATTCCCCCCTTTCTCTCTGTTTTTTCTTTTCTCCATTTCCTTCCATTTCTCAAGCCTCTGAGATACTATACATTGGACCCGTAAAAGGTAAGGCTCACTGTTTTTCTGTCTTCCTGCATTGCTTCCTTCACCACCTCTCACCGCAGCTTGAGCAGTCACCTGACCACGGCTGACCCTGAGAACTCTGGTCACCTGACTCTCTGCTTCAGTGAGGAGGGTCATGGGATGAGCTTTGCCCAAACACTGCATTCCCTTACATTGCCTTATCGGTTCTCAGATTTGCTTGTTTAAATTGTATCGCTTTGTCCTAAAATCTAAATAAAATTAGGGATAAAAGACTGAAAGATCATGTCAAGGAGCTACCCAGCAAGTGCTGCTCGGAATTATTATAATTTTTTTTTTTAACCCAGCCAATACTGACATTTGATTATTCAAGCATTTATCTGAAGTTCACCATAACTGGTTATAAACACAAGCAGGCATGTATGTGCACTGAACAGTTGTAAGTTTACTAAGGTTCAAGGTTCCGTATGGAATACATGTTACATACGAAGAACCTTGAGCTTTACAGTTTGATCAAGAGCATGCTGCAGAAGTTTTGCTGCAGTTGGAAGGAAGGAAATACCAGTTCTTGCAAGGCAGCAAAACAATAGTGGTCCAAATAAAGTCAAATACACAGGGATTGGAAATAATAATACAGGAAAGGGCAATTACAAATTCCTCATGCAAATAAATGCAAAGAAAGAATGCTCAGTATGGAAATCAGATATTGATGCACATCTAAGGCTAAGATTAATGTCCCTGCAACTCGTTTCATTTACCGCTGCTGAATCTCCAACACCACAGAAAATAAATTATACTTTATCTGAGTTGTAGTTTTTGAATCTAAAATTGATTTAACAAATTGTAATTCCATTAAAATAAAGGCAAAGTGTATGTTTTGTCCTGCAGGCTGCACACAAAAGCCAGCATACAGCGTGACCAGTGTAGTCCGATCCACAAGCAAATGACTATATTTGCATTTATTCTTTTAATGAATTGCTCCAAGAATCTGTCAAATTTAAGGAATTCCAGGATTAACCAGTCTTTCACCAGCTCGTATGTAGCGCTCTTTGTACATTCTAGGGCTGTAGTGATACACTAATCTCACGATACGATACACGATATTCCGCTCACGACGCGATATATATCACGATATTCAGCCAACAATACGATCTGATATAATTCAATACGATTCTATATAATTTGATACGCTTACATCATTTTCTGATAGATTTAAAAGGGACAGAGTGATTTTGGTGACATCTTGTGACTGTTTCATTTACTTAAATTGAATTAATTTAAATGAAAACTCAAAAAACATCAGACAGCTTGCAAAATAAATGCTGGACAAAATTAATCAAAGATGTGTTGAGAAAATTAGTTCCATTTATTGAAACAGTGCAAACTGTAGCTTACAAGCCTTTGAAAAGTAAATAAAGTGCAACATTGCAATTTGCAATTAACAATGGAGAGTTAAAGTGCAAGTGGCCTGTTCTGAACAGTTTCTTTGAAATTTTTTTAGCTTGCCACTGAACATGAGGTAACAAGTCTAGCCGCCAGGTAAGTAAACATAGTAGTACCATGGCTTCTCCAAAACATCAAATAATTCAAGTCTCTAAGAACATTTAACTTAAAACTTACCTGAGTATTTTAAGGCCTGTAAGCCTACACCTATGTGAGGTAGCCAGTCTAGCCAGCAGAAAAAAATAAACCATGGCAGCCAGACAATAATTGGCTGGGAGGCTTTAACGTGTGCACTTGTCTGAGCGTACAGCCCGGGAATGCAACCCTTGGTGAGGTGTTCGCGGGTTGGAATAGGATAGCGGGGCTCCTTCGCGTTCACCATGCACCTAAAGCCGGGGGTTTTCCACTGAATACGTGCTCAACTCCTGACAAATAAACTAGGCAATGGACTCTGTAATTTTCTGTGACGTTGGTAAAGCAGATGGAAACTTGTGGGAAAAACCGCCATCGATGTCCAGCGTAGTTTGTTTTGGGTCACACGGCCACTGCTGCTTTGGGTCCTCCGTAAGCATAAACTTGTCCAGGTGGTGACGTTTTAGGTGCGCTCGTAAATTTGTGGTATTGCCGGAATATTTAACGTTAGTGCCACATAGCTTACAAACTGCGACGCTTTTATTCAAGTCGTTGCTTTCCTTCTTTTTTTTTTTTTAAACCAAAGTGCTCCCACACATCTGCTTTTAAGCAGGCAGGTGCCGGATTTATATTCGCCGCCATTCTCTGAATATCCTCGCTCTAACTTGGTAAACAGGAAGAGGTAGACGTCTGCGTCTGTGTAAAGTTAGTACGGGGAACTTGCTCTACAGCAACACTAGCGGCTGGCTGACCAAATTGCTCTTCCTGCAACGCGAACGGGGGTAAACATGGGGGATTTATAATGGGACGTATGTATCGATACTCGCGGCTAAAAAAATCAATACTTTCTTTGGAAAAAAAATATCGATTTAAATCGCAGAATCGATAAAATTGCCCAGCCCTAGTACATTCAACTAAAGCCAGCAGATATAAAGAGAGTGTCTAGACTTCTTCTAGAATTTGGTTTAGTTTTTTTTTTTTTGGTTTAGTTTAAAAGGCCTCTGACTTTTAAACTTTTCCAGTCAGGAAGGTTTTAGGAATGGATTGTAACTAGTGTTTCCAACCCAGAACTGCCGTTTCTATGGTGGAATGAGTGAGATGTGTGGGCATCAGCCCAGAAACCACCAGAGTAACCATGTTGGTAGAAAAAAGTGGCATTTATGCTTTACTATATCGTTCAGAGCATTTACTGAATCAACATCTGACTCACTCTCGAAATGAAGCCAGGCTTAAGAAGCAACAGTCACAGTTCAACAGACTTTAAATGGATAGTTTCTGTTCCTCTTCTGAAAGTCCATTCTACCATACACTGATGCTTCAAAAAATGAAAAGACCAAAAATAAATAAATACACTGTTAAAGTAATCCATGTAAATCAAATGGTTTAATCCAAGTCTTCTGAGGACATACGGATTTCTTTGCTTGATGAACAGATTTAATGTCAGAATGTAAATATGATGCTACACAAGGTTCATTCTCATGAGTCATGCAAGCACATATAGACTTCTGCAAGAGCCAATGAAGGTCATTCTCGTATGCCAAGCAAATATGGGCGCTCGTTAATGAAAGAGGGATATATGTACTGTACGTGTCCATTGGATTCCTCCATTGTTTTTAACAGCATACCAAATGTTCAGCTGAAGAAACATCATTCCAGAAGACTTTCAGTGGACCTAGAAACTCTTTTAACCCATAAAACAATTATAAACCTTTATACAACGCATGCCATACTGTAAGTCTATCCCTCACAGTCTCGTTTTCAGTCAAATTCATTTTGGTGAATTATACCGATTATACTGATGTGATGTGCTTCAAGTATGTGCATTGATCAGTGTTTGTATATGAATTCAAGCCTAAATTAGATCTGTTTATCATATTAAGCCATTGTGTCTCTTCAGAAGACTTGGATTAAACCACTCTCTTCATATGGATTGCTTTTAGATCAAAGTTTTGGCTGCATGGACTTTTAACGGAGGGACAGAAGTCTCTCAGGTTTCATCTTCATTTGTGTTTCAAAGATGAGCAAAATCTTATGGGTTTGGAACGACAAAGTTGAGGATATTATGACGCAATGATCATTTTTGAGTAAACTAAACTTTTAATATTAAAAGCTATTAAAGTTCATAAAAAAGCAGCACTACAAAACAGTCTGAATAGAGTCTGCAAGTTTGAGCCAAAATAATTACAGGAAATTCTGAATTAATATTAGAGGCCTTACAGCACTGTTGTTATCTAATATATTAGTAAAACAGTTTGGCATTTGGTTCATGGTTTTATACGTGCCTTCAAGCATGAGTCTGAGCTGAAGCGTCAATGTGGTGCGTGTGTTTGTGGATCAGGATTAATTTGAACAAACATCCAAACGACCTTCCTCTAGGAGTTTCTGAGAAGGGCTGCGAGCCTCCCTCATGAGTCTCTTCTCATGACCTCTGTCACCTCACAAGCACTTCCTGTCCCTCTGCATGACTGTGGCCTCTCACTGCCACAGAAGTGCTTTTGCTTCTGTGTTTTACTCACTCTGTGTTTGGTTGCTTGAGTGGTTAGAGAAGAATGTGTAGTGTAACTGTGATTTGTCTAAATTTATGACAGTAGATGAACAGGTTTATTCAGTTGACAGATGATTGTGTCTTCACATTAAATTGCATCTTTGCACCGCTAGCAGAAGTTTATTTTTGCATTGCATTGTTGCTCACACAGTCTTAAGACATTGTGTGGCCTGTCAGAGCTTTAAAATGATTCATTTTCAAATATCTTATATATTGAATTTGCTTATTTTCTGTTCCTTTCAAAAATTTTCCGATTTCTTTTCTAAATCCAATGCAGTATTTTATTTTATTTCTAAAGATGTTTGATCGATGCTGATGGCTTATATGATAATGTTTTCACTCAGAAGTTTCTAATAAGTTTATAAGAATAAGAAAATAAGACCTTGTAAGACATAAACATGAAAGTAGGAAAACTAAAATAGTATATTCTTGTAAAACATACTCCAATAATCTTAGGAATTAAGTAATATATATATTTATTAATTATTTTTGTCTATAAAGTGATAAATATGACTGACATTTAAATAGTAAGTTACTAAAGGTCCATTAAGTGTGTCTTCTTCTGTTGTGATTATATTCACAATATCAAACAGCCTCTCTTAACTTTTATAAATGTTTGCTACATAATAAGTGTATATAAAGGACACTTAGACTCATTGAAGTTTCCTTTAATTGATCTAGTTCATTAGGTGTCATCCTTTCACTAGCTCTAGTCGTCAGATGAAGGTTATAGTTGGTCTCTGTGTGTGTTGTGTCATGACAAACTGGAGAACAGCTGAGACTGTAACTGTACAATATTAATTAACATCTAGGTGTCTCCATTTAATAATAACCAGCAGGACCTGTGCAGTTTGAGGCCCTTATGCGGATTGGTAAAAGTGCTGCAGTTGTCCTGTATGCATTGACTGAAGTGTTTAAAGAATGACGCTGCACTAATGAACTGAATGTGTTAATGGTGTGTGATGATAACAGCTGTAATGGTGCACTGAGACCCAGCTGACGCTCGGCTCCTGATTCACTGAGTTCATAGAGATGTCAGACTCCTCGCAGACCCCTCATGCTGATGGATGTGCACTCGCAAACTGTGTTTTCTGCATGCTGCCTTCATCAGTACTGTGCAGTCATGTGAATGAGTGTTTGTGTGTGATTTCCAGTCACTGGATTTGGTACAGTATCTGGCTGGAGTGGGCGGGATGATAAAACCCTGCCCGCATGTGAACTAGTTATTTATGCAGAACATTTAACCAAAAAATAAATGTAAAAAAAAAAAAAAACGTTAAATGTTGTGTAAATATCTTTACATTTTATCTTTAAAAATCTTAAATTCTTTACCTTTTTATTTAAAATGTAATTGAATCAAACCAGAAGACAAGAGTATTCACAACAAATGATGTCAGAGCAGAAACATAATAGGGGACCGGAGTTAAATAAACTGCATTACTATTTGTTTTTAAACTGCCTTGGGTCAAATTTTCATGCTTTATGCAATTTATTCCATTTCTCTCTTCTGACCAACATTACCTTGACATGGTTTCCCTCTTATGTAAACTTTTCTTGCTATTGGAGCAAATTAGGAAATATGAAAAAGATCCAAAGCTATTAAAATTTGTTCTGTATCAGTGTAAGAATTCCAATTTAATTTTTGTGTAATATTATAATCAATTTTTAATCTTTTTATTATTTTTGTAGTTCAACGGAACAAAACCAAAAAATTCTGATTAACCCAAGTCAAAAAATCTAAATGGCAAGCGGCTGTAAATATGTAAGACAGTATTTTTTTTATAAATGCGCAAATTGCTCTTTTGCATGAAAGGCACAAATAACCTACAGTTACATCATGGTTACAAAACCTAAATCACTCTCTACTGGACTACACATTAAAATAACCGTCATTCTGCCCAGTCCTCCATCAGGCTTGTCGTGTGAATGTTTGACGGCTGTTTTGGGCGGTTACTGACGGGTGACTCGTTTCAGGAAGCATCTATTCTAGTCCTGGACTTTACAGCAAGACCATGACACCTACCTATGACTCTCGGGACGGCAGCCCTCTGTCCCCCACCTCAGCGTGGTTCGGAGACAGTCCTCTGTCAGAAGGCAATCCCAGCATCCTCGCTGTCAGCCAGCCCATCACCTCACCTGACATTCTGCTCAAGATGTACAAACCACAGTCCCTCCTGGACAAGGCCAAGATCAACCAGGGGTAAGCTGGGACAGATGTGGTGTGTGGAGACTCTGTGATCCAGGAGCTTGTGCTCAGTTTCCTCTGAATGTGTTTGTGAAGGTGGCTGGACTCCTCCAGATCTCTGATGGAGCAGGATGTGAAGGAGAACGAGGTTCTTCTGCTCCGGTTCAAGTATCACAGCTTCTTTGACCTCAACCCAAAGGTCAGTGTGTTTTGCACTTTTCATATATAATCATATGCACACAATGCTGAATAGGGCATTCCAGAATCACACACAAGCTCTTAAAGGGGTCATGAACTGCCTTTCTTATTTTGCACTGTTCTTTGAGGTCCACTGAGGTCCAACATTGTCAAGATTTCTACATCAAAAAGCATCATCATTTAGAAGTAATAGGGCTATTTTCTGTCCTGTTTTAACCCCACTCTTCAGAGCGCTCTGTGTGGATAGATGTGGAGGATTGTAGACGCCCTCTGCTGTGATTTGCTAATAGTTGTGTGTGATTGACAGCCTACATGATGGACGCTGCTGTGATTTAGGTCAAAAACACATAAATAATGCAATCCAACCAAATGATCTGTAAGAACAAAAACAGTTGCACAAGATTTAGGCATCGAATTGTGCGTTGTTTGGTTGGAGATGATTGTTATCATCATGTGCTCAGTAGACATGACTTCAGTGCAGTGCTTTGATGCTTTAAATATTGTGCTGTAATCAACACTTTTCCCCATTAGTTCATCCTGTTCATCAGTGGGAGTTTCCTTTGAAGTCTCTCAGTGGACACGCCCCTTTCAACAGTGTTCAGATCAGAAGCTAAAAATGTGGGTTGAAAATGACAATTTGTTTCTACATTATGACCATTTTTGATTCAAATACCATACTAAGATTAAAAGTGCACCTCAGGAAACATAAAATATTGCATTTCATGACCTCTTTAAGGTTGTATATGAGTAAGTTATTTATAGTGTGCATCACCTGTAGGGATCTACGCACTTGTGCTGTGAGGACGGTGTGATGGAAGTGGTGTTGTGGTGTCATGTTTTAACCCTCTCCTGACCCCTGCAGTATGATGCCATCAGGGTGAACCAGCTGTATGAGCAGGCCAAGTGGGCCATCCTGCTGGAGGAGATCGAGTGCACCGAGGAGGAGATGATGATGTTCGCCGCCCTGCAGGTAGTTGCACGTCCCAGCCACGGCTCGATTTATGCTCGGTTTGTTAGGACTGCTGTGTAAGCCCACTGTTTGACAGTTTGCAGTCTTCACTCGGGTTCTCTGGCCCTGTTAATGAATTGGATGGGCTCTGTGCCTGACTGCGTAGCATCTGCAGCATGCAAACGTTTGGCCAGCGATGACCCTGCTATTTCAGACCCTCATAAATGTTGAGTGCCAACACCTCAGGACGCCTCACTGTCTTCACATCATGTAAATATAGAGCGGGCGTCTGTCCGAGGGAGGAGGGACATGGGAGACCACCCAGAGTCTCAGTGGTGTCGACTCTCTCTGTTTACGTACAGTGAGTTTAAATTAGTCCGGTCTGTCCCTCCCCATCCGTCCACACCACGTTCAGTCGGAGGATATGAGTCTGCCTCTGAACGTGTCTCTGGGTAGAAGAGCTCAGCGCTGTCAAACATCAGCAGCTCTAAGTTTAGCCAGCATTATAGCGAGGCTGTTAACCGCTGAGAGAAATCTGTGTGTCATTCACCTACTAACGACTCTTATCCGAGCAGAGAGATGGTGACATGAAAATGCCTTCAGCCTCTATTTTGAAAGCGGAGCTGTCATCAGCGTACAGTGAAATCTGCTTCTGTAGTCCAACTGTCTGCTGTAGCACCATGGGGATCGTTTGACCGCTCATTGGAATTAGGAATGAAGTCACAGGCTTCAAACTAATACATGAGTAGTGTTATAGTTAAAAAAAAAAAAATAGTATAAAGATTTTTGTCAGTATCACTGAAATAAATGTTCAGTTATTAACTTTAAACTTTACTAAAATAAATTACATATATATATATATATATATATATATATATATATATATATATATATATATATATATATATATATATATATATATATATATATATATATAATAGTTTTTAAAATATATATTTTATTTTAAATTGAAAACACATTGGGGGAAAGAAAACTACTAGTGTATCAATGATACTAAAATAATACTGAGGCCATCCTTAAAAATATTTTGGTTTGCAGTAACAGTAATTAAAAAAAAAAGGGTCGGTAGGTCGGTCTATTTTTTTTTTTTCAAGTTTCAATGTAAAAAAAAAAGTAAATTTTTGTGATGGTGATGACGTCGGTATGAATTTAAACAAATTAGCATATCGTGGCGTCACTGACTGGGTCTTCAACCCGTGCCTTCGGGCGCATCATTGCAAACCTCATTTTGATGCAGGCTATATAGACCACAAACAAATTTAAATCTTTGTCAAAAACATGTTTATTGCATGAATTTCAGGTGAAAAAAAAATGAGGTACTGTTTTACTTGCATCCACCGCTACGTATCAATGCAACCTACAAATGAGAGAACGTTTACTTTGCTTTCTTGGGTTGTCACTTTTGTGAAAAAAATCCTGATGATTTATTGGCGTGAAGTTACGTGCAAAATGACAAACAGGAGCGCAACATTTTCGAAAAACAATAAGCAGAGTGGACTGCCATAATGCAAAACATTTACTGCAGGCTTCAACATGGCTGTGTTTACGATTAAATTTCAACAACAACAAAAAAGGCTATCAAAAGGCTTTCTTAGGCTATCAAAAAAAAATGTTTTCGAATATTCGTCGAATTTAAAATAAAAATCCACATTCGAATGTGCATATGAATTTTAGGTGTGCATTAAGGAAGCTGCCTTATGAGCCCCAGTCCGTGTTCCATTCCATCTCGCCGCGCGCACAGCTGTGTCTACACAACTTTCAAAGGCGGACGAGCTCGACACTGTATCTGCTTTCTCATCTTTCACCTCGTGTACGCGCACGAGATGCGATGACGATGTATGTGTCATTGCATTATAAGGTTATGTTAACCTATCCAGTTGAAGCCACTTAAAAAAAAATTAATAATCAATGTGAAGAAGATCTTGTTTACATCAAAACTGAAATCAAGCCGTTCACACAGAACGCATATTTCCCACATCTCATGTTTTTAAATGAAAAAATGTATCCTGTGTGACTGGTTTTCTGCCCTTTTTATTTATTTAACAATGCACGCATACATGATGCTGTTTTGTTTATAGTTCTTTAAGCAACTTAATTAATAATAATTGGTTCATAAACATTATTTTAAATATTATGTTTTTTTCACAGTCATGTATTCTAATGCTTTGAATAAACATGCAGTAATATTTTGCTCGATGCGCTATCTTGAGCCTCAGAAGAGAAGCAAAAAGCTTTTCTTCACCCTAACTGAAATTATGCATTTACAATTTGAGTACAATTCGAATTTTGATCATATTTAAGTAAAAAATTTGAATTTAGTTTTTCAGCTATTTTGACAGCCCTAGGCGATTCAAGCTTGAAACTGTATGAGACTGAATACCGGCTGAATTCACATTTCTGTTGTAAAAAGAGAAACATTGTGCAGAAGTATTATTTGCTGTTATGCGTGTTTGTCCGAAGCTGCAGCTGCTGTGTGACGCCTGTTCAAAAAAAAAACCTGGACGCGCTCCGAGAGAAGGTCGTTAAAATCATTTTCTTATTTTCGTTTTCGAAACTTGTGTTGGCTGATTCGTGCTTGATTCGTGCAATAGATTTTCGAACATAAAGTGACAGTCGACACGGTCAGGGTTTTAGACTAGAGAGGAGAAGGGATGGGAAAAGATCTGGGCACAGTTTTTCCAGAACTTTGTGCCAAGTTAAAGCGGTGTCGAGCTGTTTTAATGAATGTTTTAGATGTATTATGGTGCCCGAACCCGTATGACTTTGAACAGTGACCGCAAACATTTAGTTTACTGCAGCCACAGCCATCATTACCAAGCGCGAACCGTTGACTCTGACAGTGAATGAGAGTATGAGACGAAGCGAACGCACAGGCCACAGTGTGACACTGACATCCGTGTAAACACAGATGACATCAAGGGGTTTTTTTTTAATTAAAGAAGATAGCCTTCATTTTTTATGTAGGCCAAGGCAATTTATATATTTACAATACTTACTTAAATATAATTAATAGTATTTTATTGCGTTTGTATTAGTTGTTTGAAGAGTAAAAAAATAATTGGTCAGTCTTAACGCAAATTTACAATCGGCAAGTCGGTCGGACTAAAAGCAAAAAAAAAATAAAAAATTGAGTCGGTGCTTAATTGACAGGGTCGGTCGGGTTACGGCAAACAAGAATATTTTGAATGATGGCCTGATACAGAAAATTATTTAAAAAAAAATTAAATGTTGTCTGGTCATTCCTGGAGGTCAAAGTTAATATTACATTAGCTTTTTTTTTTTTGTAAGAATTTTTGCAGCATGTATGAATATAGTTTAAAACCATTCCATGAAAACAAATACAAAATAGTTACATTTCACTATTGCATAAAAGTTTCAAATCTAAAAAACACATTTAAAATTACGAATTCAGTTTTATTTAATTGTGAAAATCACCCGGTAATAGTGTAGCTTGCAAAATGTGGGACAGGAGTGAATATTTGTCCTGTCGGGAGGTCGAAGTAAATATTTTATTAATTTTATTTTCCTTTATTTTGTAAGAGTTTGATGATGTGCAGCTCTGGAACAGAGGAAGTGTGTGAATACAGTTTTATCTAATTCATGAAAATGCTAAAAAAAAAAAAAGATGAAATTTCACATGCATACATTTAAAAAATACTTTTTAACTTTTACGTTGACAATTTACAGTAGGTTTTATTTTTTTGGGTAAATTAGATGTGGGAGAGGGTTAAATATCATAAAGAATTTACAATGTTAATATGATGAATTAATAAATGGCAGTGGCATTTTTTAAATAATTTTATCGTGTTTTTATTTGCAGTACCACATCAACAAGCTGTCCATCATGTCTTCAGACAATCACTTGAACAACAGTGAGAAGGAGATCGATGAGGTTGATGCGGCTCTGTCAGACCTGGAGATCACTCTGGAGGGAGGAAAGACGTCCAACACGCTGGTACTGCAACACGTGCAATAATGATTCTTCTGTTACAGCCACAGACAGACACACACCTGTAGGCCTTTATCACACTCTGCTTTCGAAAAGAAGCAGCTTCAGATATTAGCATGAAATAACTACAGCATGGGCTTGTTGTGATTTATTGACATTCAGTTCATCACAAATACTTCATCTAAACACACCAACCTCCTTAACTATGGCGTTATATGTGTGCCTCAATCCTGAGCGAGGAACTGTATGTTTTGAGCACAGAGAACTATATTTTGCAAGCACAGTATATTATATTTTGATTTTGTGGCACACTTGTAACGCTGTTGTAAGTTGAGCGAGCGTGTGTCAAGAGTTGAGCGCGCACAGAATTAAGAGTTTGAGAGAGAGAGAGAGAGAGAGTTTGTGAGAGAGCACCTGAGTAAACTGTGTGAGAGGGGTTATTACTGCACGTTAATATGGAGAATAGCAAACAAGCAAATACATTTATTGAGCACGGAATCGTTTTTTCTTTGATCAAATTATTTTTTTTGCGATTTAATTTCTGTTCAAAATATAATATACTGTGCTTGCAAAATATAGTTCTCTGTGCTCAAAACTTACAGTTCCTCGCTCAGGATTGAGGCACACATATAACGCCATAGTTAACCAGCAACGATATACATCACATTAAACATTAATTATGAGGAACGACTGTAGAAATTAGAAATATTATTCACGTTGCTTTTCATTCCATAAAATAATCACCAAGTATTACTTCAAACTGAAGTCATTCAAACAAAGGAATAATTTTCAAAAATGACTGGTTTGATCGTTGTAAGCGATTCATATCCTCTGGAGTTTGAGGGCATAGCATTAAACTGCAGACAGAATTGGAGTTTAATCATAATAAGCATGCTGAATATTTCTCTTACTGTGACTTGTGCGGCGTGCAGCAGTAATGCAGACTGTGACTATAAAGATTTTGACATTATTACGCCAACAGCTTTATTTATAACTTTATTAATACACTTTGTGTTCTCAGGGTGACATCACATCCATTCCAGAACTGGCTGACTACGTGAAAGTCTTCAAGTGAGTTGAAGGATTGCTGAGGTTTATTGTTTTTGGTCTCATAAGCTTTAATTAGTGCAAGACAAAAAAATTAATAAAAAAAAATAATAATAAAGCAAGGCTTTTTGTCACATATATAGACTCTATGTATTAGTCCATTTAAAGTGTAAATATTGTCATTTCCACTACACTAGTCGTAGCAAAAGAAGGTAAATGGGTCTGCTTATTAATAATGCCTATTATAATGTGCTTATTTTTTGCTATATTGAAAGAGCGTGCGTCACAGACCTGATCAGCATTAGAGACCGCTCTTTTATCAGAGGAATTTCCCTTTGACCTTTTGCTCACACTTCAGACCAAAGAAACTGACTCTGAAAGGATACAAGCAGTACTGGTGCACGTTCAAGGACATCACCGTCTCCTGCTACAAGAGCCGCGAGGAGGCCCAGGGCACGCCGGCGCACCAGATGAACCTGAGAGGTGACCGCTCGCCACACACACGCTCACACACTGGGTGTTTACCACTTCTCATCTGCTGTCTCTCCACAGGCTGTGAAGTCACACCAGATGTCAACATTTCCGCTCAGAAATTCAACATCAAGTTGCTAATTCCTGTAGCAGATGGTATGAATGAGATCTGGCTGCGCTGTGATACTGTGAGTGAGACACGTCTATCGATTGCCCAACATTAATGTGCAATAAATCAACTCGCGTCTTCATTTGTCTTTACAAAGAAGTGGAGCATGTTACTTGACTTGATACTTAAAAAGTAGACTGCTTTCCCTGTCCTTCAGGAGAAGCAGTACGCTCAGTGGATGGCTGCTTGCCGTTTGGCCTCCAAAGGGAAGACGATGGCAGACAGTTCCTACAACTTAGAGGTCCAGAACATCCTGTCCTTCCTGAAGATGCAGCACATGAATCCTGATCCTCAGATCATAGAGCCCATCACCACCGACATCAACCCTGAGTGTCTGGTGTCTCCACGATACCTGAAGAAGTACAAGAACAAGCAGGTAAGTGAGAGAAAACAGAGCGACACTGACGGCAGAGAGGTAAAGACAGGCAGGGAGGCAGGTCCAGAGACTTGTATACTAATACATAGCAATATGTTTTCTTTTATTTACTGATGCATGCAAGTTAAGCAAAGTCATTGTTGAAAGTTGTGGACATGTTTGCTGCTGATTTTAAAATCAGGTTCTTAATGTGAAGTCACAAAACTGAGCTAGTTTGGTCTTTAAAAAAAAAGTGCATTCAAAAGATTATAATAATGATTTAAAAGGTATATATGCTTAGCAATGGGATAATTAGTTTTCTGTATTTATATGCATTTTTGTGTTTTCTGACCTTAAGTATGAACCACATGAATATGTGTAAATCAGTGAAAATAAATGAAGGTTTCAGATTTAAAATGAATACATGGATTGCTTGTGCTGTGGTTGTGTGCAGAACACCCTTTGTGTCCAGTTGTTGTTGTAGCTGATTGAAAAAGGAGAGTAAAGTGAAAGTATGTAGGGAGGGCTGGTGTGTGGGAGTGGACAGACTCCTGTGTGCTGCTGGTGTCGTCTTACAGTGACCCTGGACTCAGTCCAGCTCCTGGGATGCTGGGGGATGGTGGGCTTCCTGTCCTCACATCTCACTCGCCCCCCCCAGGAGGAGCTGGGGAGAGGGCTCTTCAGAACAGGCGGGAAAAAATACAGGAAACAAGCCTGGGAATGTGGAGAGGCAGCCTGAGAAGAAGACAGCAGCTTGTTTGTGAGAGTCATCAGGGTCTGGAGGATTTCTGAGTGCTTCTTATACATGCAACACAAGCTCGATTTCTTTTCATCAGAGGCTTCCTCTGGGATCTTATTCCTAGAGAACGTGGGTCAGAAAGCACTGAACTTTGGGAATCAAGGATAGATGACTTTCTCACTTCCAAATTCCACACGATCAGGAAAGCGGATGTTTTCATCCAAATGGGGGGAATTTCAGAGGTCTCTGTCGTGTTCCTGGGTTTAAATGTGTGTGGTGCCACCTTGTGGAGTCAAGGCTGTACATATTATATGTTTACAAATCTTCTGATTTGTGCTAAATTTGTGATTTGGGCTTAAAGATTATTTATTTTACTTTTTTTTTTTTTTTCTTTTTGGAGCTAATCCGCTCTAAAATGTTTGTTTTTTTTAGATGTTGGTTTGAACAAGCCTTGCCTTAAAGTTAATAATAATTTTAAAAGATTGAAGTTTGAAAGTTTTTACACTGAGAAGTTAAAGACAGACAGACCAATAAAAACTACTTCTGATCCCATTAAAGTCCTCTACTGATAGTTGATGGGCATTATCATGATTTTGTTAGTATGCATTAGCATGTTTTTTAATATGTAACGGAGCGTTGCATAGTTTTAAACATGGCTTACATGTTTTAGCACAAATTTTAGCATATTTCCAACATGTTTAGCACACTGCTGGTATGATTTATGTTGCTAGCATGTTTCTTTTGTTTCCTTTTTTTTTGCATGTTTAGCATGTACGAGTTAACATGTTGCTAGCATGTTTTAGAATACTTTAGCTTTACAATATTTTACAATATTAGTAAACAATAACTCTTTTTCTATAAGAGGCATCGTATGAAGCTTTTGACCCCTCATTGAAGGTGTATGTGGACCTGTTTGGAAGTCTGATACTGGAATTCTGAAAGTCAGATCGGTTAGAAAAGATGGAGTATACGGAGTTCCAACATCCTGAAGGTTTGTGCCAAGTTTGGCGGTCATATCTTTCATAATTCTAGGACGAGTTGGTCTCAGAAGAATAACAAGCTTAGTAGATCAGTGTGTTGGCATTGACAAGCCAACATAATAAACTGTGATTTTAAACAATCAGTGCAAAAACAGCTTCCTCTGGATTGTCCCATTTAAATCAGCAAGGATGAATCTACAGTGTGATCACCCCAGACTACAGTAGACTTCTGCTTGGTGTCAGATCAACAGTATATCAGGATCTCTGCTAGCTGACACATTTCTACATCTGCTCAACATGTCCAGTCAGTCCGGCCGGATCTAATGTGATCTCGGTGTAATGTGTTCCTCCGATCTCTCGTGGTCCTCCTCTGCTGTAAACTCACTTGCACAACCTGCCCTTTTCTTTCTCTGTACATTAACAACTGTTTTGACTCTGTTATTCTGCTTGTTTGCTGCTTTATTCATTGATTTGCTTCTCCCTTGTTTCCTCTGCGTGTTCCTCTTCCTGTTACCACCCTCCTCAGCCAGGCTTTGTCAGGGACTTGGTAAGTCACTCTTTGACAGCTGGTGAATGTCCATGACTCACTAACACTGGTGCTGTGTCTTACTCCAGAGATCCTCCCATTAACCTCTTCACCATTTATAGCTGTAGCTCACCCCAAAGCTCAAGTTTCAACATTTAAGATCATGTGTTGAGTCACTGGTGTCTCCTCCAGTTTAAGCATGATTATATCCTAAAATATGTACAATCATTGTATCGTTATATTATTTTACATGCATAATATAGTTTTCTACAGAGCCCCTAAATAGACATGGTGATGGTAGAAAAACGAAGATGCGTTTTTCGTTCTCTCTCAAAACTTTTGCACTCCCCAGATTAATTTAGTGTTTGTTTGCAGAACGTCTGTGGTGGAAAAATGAGGTGCGAGGAAAAGTACTTGAATGTGGTAGTTCTGCAAGAGATCGTGAAGTTTTTTTGGCTGAATGCGATACATTTGCGAGAGAATGTAAAGTTTCTTGGGTGAAAGCAAATGTTTTGTGAGAGAACAATTGTTATGCGAGAGAAACTAAAGTTTAGCAACAAGGTATAGTTTCTTGGTTGAATATTGTAGTTCTGTGAGAGAATGCAAGACTTCTTGACCGAACGCAATAATTTGCGAGACAACTCGAAGTTTCATAGGAGGAAGCAGAAGCACTGAAAGATAGTTTTCCCTCCCATTTCTTCCATCACCATGTGCTCTTTGGGTCTCTGTAGTTGCCACTATAATCAACACATTTGTCTCATAGTACATCTAAAATCTGATTGAAATATTCTTTTGAAAAAGGCTTCGGTCTGTAGCTCTGATTGAAGCTTTCATGAGGCACATAACTGATCTGCGGGAGACCCCTGTGACGTCACTCTTTCCTTCTGATGGGAAAGTGTTTCCTGTTCTGCGGATATAGGGACTAAACAACAGTAGTTGTTATGCCGCATGTCATAACAGATCATAAGCGATGCTTGAACAACAGGAGCATCTCGTGTGTTCACTGTAACATGTGTGGTGATTGAATGCAACGATATCATATTGACATGTCTGGTGTTTCATTCTTCTCTGGGGTTGTTTTCTGAGGATAGTGTGTCCATGTGTTCACTCTGACCTTCTGCTGAAGATATGATGGTTTACAGCACTTGTGTATTAATGTTCACTCATGCATCACTCTCAGATATCCGGCCGTATTCTGGAAGCCCATCAGAACGTGGCACAGATGAGCCTCATCGAGGCCAAGATGCGCTTCATACAGGCCTGGCAGTCTTTGCCAGAGTTTGGAGTCACCCATTTTCTTGCCAAGTGAGTGTCACCTAAACCTAACGTTTCTGTCTCTCAGATATCTTGATTACCTGTTTGTTTGCCAATAAAATTCTCCTTTTTAAAGTTCACAGTACATTCTGGTTTCAACATAATTTATTCACCTTCATGTTGTTCGAAACCCATATAATTAACTTTCTTCTGCAGAAATTATTGACTGATGCTTTCTGTGTAATTATAACCCCCAACTGAGCTGTAAATCACTGAAACCATTGAGTCAGTAAGTTGGATTCAAGGACCAGATCAAGCAATTCTTTGGAAAGATTTGGCTCAAGAAATCAATTGTTCACAAATTGGACAGCGCTACTTCTTGCATGAATTCTCATGGACATGCCAAGTAGAGCTGTGTCAAGAGTTTCAGTGCATAACAACATAATCTTTTAGCCTTGCACAAATAGGTGACATAGCTTTGGAAGGCTTATAAAGAATTTAAGTGCGCAAATCAAGTGGGCTACATTATTTACATGGGCTAGATAATTAGTCGTTTTGTGTTAGGAGTATGTAATGACATGAGGGTGAGTAAATGACAGAATCTACATGGTACAGTGAGACATTTACTCATGTCTTCTCCTATATATTTCATTTCTTCTCATGGCACTCTCATTGTCTCCTCACAAAATCTGTTTGGATAAACACCAAGCATGTAATTGTTAAATTCCTTCACATTAGGTTCCAGGGTGGCAAGAAAGATGAGCTGATTGGCATCACCTACAACAGACTGATCCGCATGGACGCCAGCACAGGAGACGCCATCAAGACCTGGCGCTTCAGCAACATGAAGCAGTGGAACGTCAACTGGGAGATTAAGATGGTGAGACTCTCGACTGGTTATGAGGTTATGAATGAGGCTCCATGTTAACCGTTTCATCAGGTAAATGGCCCTATAACATCATAGTCCTTTATCACAGTGGAACTGATTCCCGGTTCTCGTCTAAGTGTAATGATTCTTCCGGTTATGTATATTTTTCAGTGTGCTTTAATCACCTAGTTGAATAAATCCATCCATCCATCCATCTTCTACCGCTTATCCGGGGCCGGGTCGCGGGGGCAGCAGTCTAAGCAGAGAACCCCAGACTTCCCTCTCCCTAGACACTTCCTCCAGCTCTTCTGGGGGGACACCGAGGCGTTCCCAGGCCAGCCGGGAGACATAGTCTCTCCAGCGTGTCCTAGGTCTCCCCCGGGGTCTCCTCCCAGTGGGATGTGCCCGGAACACCTTCCCGGGAAGGCGTCCAGGAGGCATCCGGAACAGATGCCCGAGCCACCTCAGCTGACCCCTCTCGATGTGGAGGAGCAGCGGCTCTACTCTGAGCTCCTCCCGGGTGACTGAGCTTCTCACCCTATCTCTAAGGGATCGCCCAGCCACCCTGCGGAGAAAGCACATTTCGGCCGCCTGTATCCGGGATCTTGTCCTTTCGGTCATGACCCAAAGCTCATGACCATAGGTGAGAGTAGGAACGTAGATTGACCGGTAAATCGAGAGCTTCGCCTTGCGGCTCAGCTCTTTCTTCACCACGACAGACCGGTACATCGACCGCATTACTGCAGAAGCTGCACCGATCCGTCTGTCAATCTCCCGTTCCATCCTTCCCTCACTCGTGAACAAGACCCCAAGATACTTAAACTCCTCCACTTGAGGCAGGAACTCTCCACCAACCTGAAGTGGGCAAGCCACCCTTTTCCGACTGAGGACCATGGCCTCGGATTTGGAGGTGCTGATTCTCATCCCAGCCGCTTCACACTCGGCTGCAAACCGTCCCAGTGCATGCTGAAGGTCCTGGCCTGATGAGGCCAACACGACAACATCATCCGCAAAGAGCAGAGACGAAATCGTGTTGTCACCAAACCTGACCCCCTCCGGCCCCTGGCTGCGCCTAGAAATTCTGTCCATAAAAATCATGAACAGAACCGGCGACAAAGGGCAGCCCTGCCGGAGTCCAACACGCACCGGGAACAAGTCTGACTTACAGCTGGCAATACGAACCAAGCTCCTGCTCCGTTCGTACAGGGATCGGATAGCCCTTAGCAAAGGGCCCCGGACCCCATACTCCCGGAGAACCCTCCACAGGCCGCCGCGAGGGACACAGTCGAATGCCTTCTCCAAATCCACAAAGCACATGTGGACTGGTTGGGCATACTCCCATGAACCCTCCAGCACCCTGTAGAGGGTATAGAGCTGGTCCAGTGTTCCACGGCCTGGACGAAAACCACACTGTTCCTCCTGAATCCGAGGTTCTACTATCGGCCGGATTCTCCTCTCCAGTACCCTGGCATAGACTTTCCCAGGGAGGCTGAGAAGTTTGATCCCCCTGTAGTTGGAACACACCCTCCGGTCCCCCTTCTTAAAAAGAGGGACCACCACCCCGGTCTGCCATCCCAGAGGCACCGTCCCCGACTGCCACGCGATGCTGCAGAGGCGTGTCAGCCAAGACAGCCCCACAACATCCAGAGACTTGAGGTACTCAGGGCGGATCTCATCCACCCCCGGTGCCTTGCCACCGAGGAGTTTCTTGACTACCTCGGTGACTTCAGCTTGGGTTATGGACGAGTCCACATCTGAGCCCTCAGCCTCTGCTTCCTCAATGGAAGACGTGACACCGGGATTGAGGAGATCCTCGAAGTATTCCTTCCACCGTCCAACGACATCCCCAGTTGAGGTCAACAGCTCCCCACCTCTACTGTAAACAGCGTTGGTAGGGCACTGCTTCCCTCTCCTGAGGCGCCGGACGGTTTGCCAGAATCTCTTCGAGGCTGACCGATAGTCCTTCTCCATGGCCTCACCGAACTCCTCCCAGGCCGGAGTTTTTGCCTCCACAACCACCCGGGCTGTAGTCCGCTTGGCCTGCCGGTACCTGTCAGCTGCCTCTGGAGTCCCACAAGCCAACCAGGCTCCTTCTTCAGCTTGACGGCATCCCTTACTTCCGGTGTCCACCACCGGGTTCGGGGATTGCCGCCTCGACAGGCACCGGAAACCTTACGGCCACAGCTCCGAGCAGCCGCTTCGACAATGGAGGTGGAGAACATGGTCCACTCGGACTCAATATCTCCAGCCTCCCTCGGGATCCAGTCGAAGCTCTGCCGGAGGTGGGAGTTGAAGATCTCTCTGACAGGAGACTCGGCCAAACGTTCCCAGCAGACCCTCACAGTACGTTTGGGTCTGCCGAGTCTGTCCAGCTTCCTCCCCCGCCATCGGATCCAACTCACCACCAGGTGGTGATCGGTTGACAGCTCCGCCCCTCTCTTCACCCGAGTGTCCAAGACATACGGCCGGAGGTCGGATGAAACGACCACAAAGTCGATCATCGACCTACGGCCTAGGGTGTCCTGGTGCCACGTGTACTGATGGACACCCTTATGCTTGAACATGGTGTTCGTTATGGACAAGCTGTAACTAGCACAGAAGTCCAATAACTGAACACCGCTCGGGTTCAGATCAGGGGGGCCGTTCCTCCCAATCACGCCCCTCCAGGTGTCACTGTCGTTGCCCACGTGGGCGTTGAAGTCCCCCAGTAAAACGACGGAGTCCCCAGTCGGAGCACTTTCCAGCACCCCTCCCAGAGACTCCAAGAAGGCTGGGTACTCTGCATTGCCGTTCGGCCCGTAGGCACAAACGACAGTGAGAGACCTATCCCCGACCCGAAGGCGCAGGGAAGCGACCCTCTCGTTCACCGGGGTAAACTCCAACACATGGCAGCTGAGCTGGGGGGCTATAAGCAAACCCACACCAGCCCGCCGCCTCTCACCATGGGCAACTCCAGAGTGGTGAAGAGTCCATCCTCTCTCGAGGAGTGTGGTACCAGAGCCCAAGCTGTGCGTAGAGGTGAGTCCGACTATCGCTAGTCGGAACCTCTCTACCTCACGCACAATCTCGGGCTCCTTCCCCGCCAGTGAGGTGACGTTCCACGTCCCTAGAGCTAGTTTCCGTGTCCAGGGATCGGGCTGTCGAGGCCCCCGCCTTCGACTGCCACCCGATTGTCTAAGCACCGGCCCCTTACAGTCCCTCCTGTAGGTGGTGAGCCCACGGGAAGGCGGCCCCACGTCGCTCCTTCGGGCTGAGCCCGGCCGGACCCCGTGGGGGGAGGCCCGGCCACCAGGCGCTCGCATACGAGCCCCAACCCCGGGCCTGGCTCCAGGGTGGGGCCCCGGCTGCGCCATACCGGGCGACGTCACGGTCCTTTGATTTATTCTTCTCATAAGGGGTTTTGAACCGCTCTTAGTCTGACCCGTCGCCTAGGACCTGTTTGCCTTGGGAGACCCTACCAGGGGCATATAGCCCCGGACAACATAGCTCCTAGGGTCATTCGGGTACTCAAACCCCTCCACCACGTTAAGGTGGCAGTTCAAGGAGGGGTAGTTGAATAAATGCCTGTTAAAATTAGCTTCTGATTTCAAAATCCGGACATTTTCAGACACAGGTGAAGAGATATTCTGATGATTACTGTGCACAGAATTTTTCAAACTCAATGGAACTTGAAGTTTTAATCTAACGTAAGCTGATCTGAGAAAGCTGTGGCTCGTGAACATTAGGGCGGTGTATTACCATCAAAGTCATGATACGATCCGTATCACAATACAGGACTGCACTCAATTTCTCCTTGGCAGAATTTGGTAAAACAGCTGTTTGTGTAACACTGCATACTATATAGAGCCATTGCTAACTAAAGGCAGAGCAGGCAGTTCACCGCTGCATTATGAAGGGCCTCTATAACTCTACCACAGAACAATAAAAGAAGTATTGAACACATCATCATTTTTCTCAGTAAATCTATGTCTGAAGGTGCTGTTGACATGAAATTTTCACCAGAAACAACCCAGATAATCCATACATGCATAGAAAACAAGACAAATATGTTCTAAAATTATGTTGTGTGTTATAAAATGGAATGACACAGGGGATAAATGGAAACCCAAGACACCAGCAGAAATCAGAAATCAATCCTGCCCCTCGTCAGTGGAAATTAATATTAGTTGGTTCAGGCCCAGCTAACGGCCTATCTTCACAAGTAATCTCATGACTAAGTGTCACACAAGAAACATTTCATGATGGGTAAAAGCAAAGAGCTTTCTCAAGACCTTCGCAACCTTTCTGTTGCAAAACATCCTGCTGGCATTGGTTACAGAAGGATTTCTATTCTTCTGAATGTTCCCGTGAACAATGGTGGGGGCATAATCCAGAACATCATTTCACCATAAACCAGCCACGACCAGGTGCTCCTCACAACATCTCTGACAGAGAGGTGAAAAGAATTATTAGAAGAGTTGTCCAAAACAAAGGATTGTCTTGTAAAGGGCTTCAGAAAGACCCGGAGTTAGAATTTACAATTGTTTCAAAGAAAAAATAAGTACAATAAGTAATGCACACAACCATGGCCTGTATGTACATGCATCATGCAAGGCTCTATTGCCGAAGAAAAAGCATGTTGAAGTTTGCTGCACAACATTTAGACAAGCTTGTGAAATACTGGGAGAATATAACCTGGTCAGATGAAACCACAACTAAACCCAATCTCTTTCTGGGGGGACATAGAAAATTTGAAACTAAATGTAAATACATATTCAGCAGTAAAATCAACTATTACCAACACCAACATCTATAAAAGGCTAAACTTAGTGTTGTCTGTCAGTCAATTAAAAAATTTACGAATTTATTGTGCGTTTTTCTGTGATTTAATCATGATTTATTGCATATTAATCTATTGTCAATATCACATTGAACATACAAATGAATGTAGAAACAACATAAAGGTGGTATATTTTAGTTATGTGTTTAATGGCATCTCTTTACTAAGTAGCCTATTATTAACAAAGGCCAGGTTTTTTGATACTCTTTATATCAGGCAACGCCGGATGGGTGCCTCTGCGGCCAGATTAAACCTTGTAGCCTATATATTATGCTCTATTTGTTATTTTTTTAGAAACCTCACTTTTCTATGTAATTCACATATTTATGCCAAAATGAGTAATTAAAAGTCATGCTGTCAATGCGTTATACTGTTCAAGATTAATTAGCCTAAATGTTTAACATTGTTAAATGTATTTAAGGTAACATCTGCACATTCATTCATCTATTTTTAGTACTGCTCTTACGGAAATTGACCACTGTTTTTGGTAACCATAGTTTAACGATGGTATGTGTAGCAGAACCTGGTGATACAAATGGAAATCAGTCTGTGAAGAAAAAAAACATGATTAATGCATATTTACTATAGTAACACCATTGTTAATTTTTGTAGGGGTGTTAATCAGTCAAATTTATAAAAAAATGTAAACGGGTAAGAAATATATGATCAGTAAGAGGAAAAACATTAATGAGAAGTCGAACTTGACTGCATAATAGGAACATTTCAGCCATTGATATGTGATGTAGGGTTAAACATCCTCTGTTTCCATATGCATTCTACACGTCACTGTGCTCCTGCGTAATATTTTAGGACTTTCATCCCACAGCATCAGTCTGATCTTTAGGGATGTAAAGATTCACTCAACTCACGATTTGGTTCGGTTCATGGTTTTGATTTTCTCACAATTTTTTTCAAAAGTGAGACTGAAGACATTATACAGTAAATGAAAAGGTGTCCTTTTATCAGGTTATTGCTGCACGTTTCTTTGCGAAATAGAAAAAACTAGACTAAATTTACATTTGAAAACAAACCCCAAATCAAATAAGTTACACAAATAAACTAAATCTCTTTAGATAGTACAGTCCAAAAGTGTGGACACACCTTCTCATTCAAAGAGTTTTCTTTATTTTCATGAAAATTGTAGATTCACACTGAAGGCATCAAAACTATGAATTAACACATGTGGAATCATATATGGAATTATATACATAACAAAAAAGTGTGAAACAACTGAAAATATGTCATATTGTAGGTTCTTGAAAGTAGCCACCTTTTGCTTTGATGACTGCTTTGCACACTCTTGGCATTCTCTTGATGAGCTTCAAGAGGTAGTCACCTGAAATGGTCTTCCAACAGTCTTGAAGGAGTTCCCCGAGAGATGCTTAGCACTTGTTGGCCCTTTTGCCTTCTGTCTGCGGTCCAGCTCACCCCTAAACCATCTGGATTGGATATTCTGCCTGTAAGACCCATACATTTAACAGTAATTTACAGTAAAATTACATATAATGATATTTGTAAGAATATATGGTAAGGTAATTTAAAATTAACCAAACAATTAACAGGCTTTTGCTGTAGCATTTTACCGTTTACATTTTATACGGGGTTGGGTAAAAAACAGAACAGAATGAATTTGAAAAACAAAACAAAAAGTAAATTATCATATAGTACACTTTCAGCGCATGGCCCTCAGTCCTTTTATAGTTAATGGTTGTGACACATCTGCTATTGAGTGACACAGTTCCTGGGGTTAGTGACCTGACGTGAAAGAAAAGCTTTTGAAAGGGAACACTTTGTTGATCCTTGCATGTGTTTTCTAAATATTAGGATTTATGGCCCGTAGTCTGAAATGATCAGACTATACAAGAAAAAAAAAAAAAAAAGCTCAGAGATTCAAATTATTTAGAGACTGAAGAGACAGAAGTGTGGTGCAGATGCTGAGACTTGATCTGAGTCGAGCTGAAGCTGGACGCTTCTACAGTTACACTAGAAGAGCTCTGACTCTAAACTATCAATCAGAGACAGAAGACCTGCAGGAGATGAGTGTCAAACAGGTTTAACAGAAACGTTTGATCATGTACAGACCTCTCGACTTGACCTCTCACAGCATCTGCTCTGCTCTCAGGTGACGGTGGAGTTTGCGGACGAGCCCAGTCTGGCCTTCATCTGTGCCGAGGTGGACTGCAAAGTGGTGCACGAGTTCATCGGCGGCTACATCTTCCTGTCCACGCGTGCCAAGGACCAGAACGAGTCTCTAGACGAGGAGATGTTCTACAAGCTGACCAGCGGCTGGATCTGAGCGCCGCCACACTCTCTCTGATCCTGACACACTTCTGCTTCTCTTTCAACCACTCCACCGTGGCCACATCATAATTGTGTTTTTCTTTTTTTAATTCTGTTTATGCGCATGACTCTGTTTCAGCAGAGCCGTTTCTGCTTCCCTCCAGAAGAGATTTGTTTGAGATGAAACACTAGTAGCTGACCGTTATACATGACTTATATCTATGACCTTTGACCCTCAGTAGAAATACGCCAGCTTTGCGCACAGCAGCAATGTCAGTTATTTATTTGTCACTAATTTACGTCGCGTCTCTCTGGGTAGCTGTCTCATTAAAGTGAGATTATAGAGACACTAGAAGGAAATGTTACTCTAGCTGTAACGCTATGGAGCGCGGCAGGCTTTGGTCAAACCCAGTCAGATTGGTCTTTCTCAGCAGCTGTGGCCTGAAGGTCTGTGTGTGTCCAACACTACATTACATGTCATGAGACACAGATTGTTTTAGTCATCCACTTTTTTTGTAGCAGCTTGCATCACGGGAGTTTGATTCTGAATCAGACTGGTTTCCCATTGTAGGATGTTTCTTTTTATTATGAAGTCTGTTATGTTATTCATCACTCTTTATTGTGGACCAGTATAGTATTATTCAAAAGTGTGTCTTTAATACGCACCACCGATAGGTCACAAACCATTTTTTTTTTCTTTTTAACTAAATGAAGGATTGCTAAATGAAGTATTCAATTTTTTTTGTATCTAATGTAAAAAAAAAAACAGGTTTTAAAAACAACATTGTACAGTAATTTTGTTGCTGCTTTTTTCTGTCATTTTTGGAAGTTTATTTTTTCCAGAAGAGAGGAAAAAAGCCATTTTTCGACATGTATGAATTGGTGCCTGATGATCTTAAGGACTTTTAGAAATATATATATATATATAAGTGCAAGAAGTCTGCAGCTCCAGGCAGGAATGAAATCATGTAGAGTATCTTTATATATGATGAGAAGGAGCTTCTGCTGGTTTATTTAGTTTTTTCTGCCTTAACAGATGAATATTCACACTGCAGGAGCTAATGAAGCGCCGCAGAATCACTCTTTCTGTGCCTTTTTAACCCATCACTTCTCGTCAGTATTGTCTCCTCATGTTTCTCCATATGAAGGTGGTTTCGGAGCCAGAAATGAAGATTATTATTGTAATATTTTTGTTTGTTTATTTGGTTTTGTCTTCTCAGATGCCAGCAGTACGTTGCATGGCCTGCTGTTTTAAGATTGTAAAAATGCCATTTACCTGACAAATAAATAAATAAAATCCTTTTTATTTAAAATCACAAGAGCATGCTTTAGCATGTGTTTCTCTCATCGTGCAGGCTGTAATGCTCGTCTCCTCCGCAAGAGAGCAGTCTTCAGAATGCACAAAACTCAAACAAGTTCAGCTCAACTTTGGAGCAGGTTTTCACTAAATCACACTTCTACAGGGAAGTGTCCACCTGTTGGCTGCTCTCATTTGCTCCAGGTTTCAAAATAGTGGTTTTGTAAAGAAATTAATAAATGGGGAAAACAAATTACACATTTATATTCAGCTGCTATTTGCATCCGTTTTACTTTGTTACTGGTTTATGGCATAATGTACAGGAAATGTGTGCTATCTATAATGTGTCTGTGTTTAATGATCACAAACAGATCCGTTGATGGGGTTCATTAAGGTTTATAGAAGGTGTTAACAGTCATTAACTAAAAATCTATAAATCAATAAAGAGTTTATGCATGCAGCAGGCACATAGATCTTAAGTTATATTACAAAGAAATATTTGCTGTACAGTACAATAGAGACTATAGCATAAATATTATTATTGCATTAAATATTAATTTCACACATACAGCATTTAATGCCACATGAAAACAACATGAGTTGATTCAAACTTAAACTGATCTTTGAACCAGTATGGTGTTTAGTCTGCGTGCATCTAAACCAGTTTGAGTTCTGAGCTGAGACACACAGGTCTAAACCTCTACACTGAATTCAACACACACCAAGTCCAATAGAAATAATACATAGGTGGTGTGCACTCAAAAATGATGAGCTACTGGCTGGTTCTAGAAAGAAAAATAAATTTTTTTAATGATCACTTTTATGGTTGATCTCAATGAATTCATTAAACCCTGTGTTTGTTTAAGAGTGGAAAATACAATAGATATCATCAAGAAAGACATTGGATGTTTAACCCATGTCATGTTTTAACTTTGTTAGATTTATAAAGCACTGCAAATTCGGCTTCAGTTCCAATTGTTCATACTAGATGACGTCTAAAACATTAAATAATATATCAGCCAATGAAATATGTGAGATCTTGGCACGACTAAAAAAAAAACATATTCATCCTTACATCTCATTGAATGGAAATCAAAATTCCCAGGAATAGTCTTGGTTTTCCATGATTTTGATCCCTGTCCAATAGTTATCACTCCACACGTCTTTATTTCTTTAACTTGTGAGCAGCGTGGAGTGCAGGAATATTTCCGCTGAAGCGCAGCAGGTAACGCGCCACGTGGCGTCAGTGTGCGCGCGTCTGATCCACGTCACTCACGTGTGCACGCAGTCCAGCAGCTGTTGCGGTTCGTGCTCTCGAGGCAGTGCACACTACACAGTGAACACTAACCACTGCACAGCCAGTCTGTCAGGAGCAGCGCGGGTTCAGACTCGACTGAAGAGAGAGAGACAGAGAGACCGTGAAAGGTAAGAAAACTCCAGACCTACAGTGATGTGTCTGAGCTGCACTGAGAGATGGGGAACTCTAGTGAAGTGTGTTTATTGTAACACGGATTAAAAAACACCGTGCGACAGAATCCCTCTGGAATCCTCTCTTTCTGAAGCGAACACAACGCTGTCTTTTGTTTGTCTGGAGACGGACGCGACGCGACGCAAAGGAACTGAAGACTGGAGACACTGTTCAGCGAGGTTTATACATGCGTTATGTACAAATCTCTGCTTATTTTCACCGGAGAAGGGGGAAACACTAACTTTTCATTAAACACTGAATTGGGCTGCTTTTCAAAATCATGTCAGCTTTCTAGACAGCAGTCCTGTTGAATGATTGTTAAAGCCTCAGTTAGGAAAGTTCTAAATAATGCTCACAGAAGCCGCCATTCATCTCAGTAGCCCCACATGACCTCACATTTTTTAGGATTTTTACCAAAAAAAAAAAACCTTACAAAAAGTGACTTGAGGGAGAGTTGTGTTTATGTTAGTCCTATTATTCTCTTCTATCTTTATTTGACCCTCTAACTTTAGCACTGAATATTCTAATTATGTTCGTAAAAAAAATCTATCTACCTTTCTATTCTATTTTCTTTTTCATTTATTATACATTATATACCTATAACATTAGCTTACTCTATTCTTTTTCTATTAAATCTGTTTTCTTTTTATTTATTATATTATTTAAAATCCCATGCTACGTGTACTGTGTTAACCTAACTGAGACTTGTTATAGCACTTATATATCATTGCTCTTTTGTTGTTTTTGATTGTTTCCACTGTCCTCATCTGTAAGTCGCTTTGAATAAAAGTGTCTGCTAAATGACTAAATGTAAATTTAAATGTTAGTCCCTGAAAAAAAACATGATTATAATGGTCAAATTCAGTTTTTGTCAGAGAAATTCAGTGTAGTGTCACTATCAGTCAGATTTAGTTGGAATCATAGATTGGTTTGGCACAATGAAAACTAAACAACATTGTACTGATGTGGAACTGCAGTTATAAGAAAAAAAAAAAAAAAAAGAAGAGACATTCTTGAATATTTGTGCTGCCAAATGATTAATCACATCCAAAATAAAAGTTTTTGTTTACATAATATATATACATTTATTATGTATATATAAATGCGCAAACATGCATGTGTATATTTATGAAAAATGTTATGTTTATATATTAAATATTTTTATTTATAATATAAATATAGACATGTAAATACATTTAAAATATATGCTGTATGTGTGTGTATTTATGTATAGGCTACATAATAAATATACACCGAACACACACACATATTATGCAAACAAAAACTATTATTTTGTATGCGATTAATTATGATTCATCGTTTGACAGCACTCGTTGACATTTACTCATTCATTTCATTTGAAAATGGCAAAAGGCAACTAAAAGATATGTGCATGACGCACCATAACAAACATCATTGTGCATCAAACCAGCAGTTGAGTTTTCATCGACCATAATTGAGAAACTTTTTGTGGTTGTTCAATGTAAATTAAAGAAATAGTTGACTCATAAATGGTCTTCCAAGATGTAGAGATTTTTTTCATCAGATTTGTAGAAATGTAGCATTGCATCAGTGTCTCATCAATGAATGCTCTGCAGTGAATGGGTGCCGTCAGAATGTGAGTCCAAACAGCTGATAAAAACATCACAGTAATACACACCACTCCAGTCCATCTGGAGCATCCTCGAACCGGGCCCTGCTGCCCGCTGGCGAAAGGAGAGGGACAGGAGTGTAGAGGCTGCACCTTGTGCACCTCCATCCTGGCCCTCTTGAAACCCAGAGAAACAGGAAACTGCTCTTTCATTGAATGTTTGGAACAGAACAAAAAGGAAACAAAAGATTCTCCACCTGGCCCTCCTCCGGGGGAAGCAGTGGTGCCTTCACCATCTCCTGAAGAGCAGGATCCTGAGACTCCAGGTGGCCCGTCTCAGGGGCGCCGCTGGCCCTGGCGCTTTACGGGCTGGGTCGGGGCAGAGACGGGCTGCGCCGTGTTCCTGGTGCCAGCTCCACGCTGTGGCCGTGAAGGCTGATGCTGAGGCCGGAGTGGAGGTGGAGGCAGCAGGAGGGCGCCCTCAGTGATGAGCAGGCAGAGGAGCTGCACCGGCGGCTGGGTGACAGCAGCACTGGGCCACTGGGGCAGGATGTGTCTGATTACCTCTGTCTGCTTCTGTGCGGCAGAGAACTGTTGGGCGAAGCTCTTCACCGTGTCGCCGAAGAGGCCAGCCTGGGAGATCCGAGAGTCCAAGAAACCGTGCTTGTCAGACTCCCTCATATCTGCCAGGGTAAGCCAAAGGTGGTATTCCTGGACCACTAAGGTGGACATCGTCTGACCCAGGGATCGCACAGTGACTTTTGTCGCCCGTAGGGCAAGGTCCGTCGCAGTGCACAGCTCCTGCATCACACCCGGGTCAGAACTACCCTCCTGCAGCTGCTTTAACGCCTTGGTCTGGTAGACCTGCAGGAGGGCCATAGTGTGCAGGGCAGAGGCGGTCTGTCCAGCAGCTCCATAAGCCCTAGCCATCAGTGGAGAAGAGAACTTACAGGACCTGGATGGGAGGCGTGGATTACCCCACCAGGCAGCATCGCTTTACGGGGAAAGCTGCATCGCAATAGCGCGCTCACCTGGGGGGGATCTCCACGTACCCTCTTAGCTCTACCGTCGAGGGTAGTGAGGATGGAGGAGGCACTAGATCTGTTTTGGGCTCTCCTCATGCACTTCCGGGGAGAATGGAACCAGAGGTGGCTGCCGACAATCGGCGTGCGGCATCCCAAGAACCAATCATCCAGCCTTGAGCGTTCGGGAGATGGAGGGGCCTTCCATGGCAACCCGATGCTCTCGGCGGCCCGGGCAAACATAGCAGTCAGCTCTGGATCTGACTCGGGTAACGCTACTCTCCCAGAAGGAGGCAATGCAGCCGAATCCTCATCTCCAGAGCCTAGCTCGTCTCCCGATGCAGCGATCGACATCTGGTCATCAGCTGGTGGGCCGGATGAAGTGCTGGGTCCCACCCTGTCCGAGGCAAGAGCATCCGCATCGCGGTACACCTGCGGGGAATGATGTGCTGGAGGAGAGAGGGGCCCATGGAGACTAGCTCGGCGGGGAAGCCCTCACTGTAATCCTCAAATCACCCTGGCCATGAGTCGAAGTAGCCCTCCTCTTGAAGGAGGAACTAGAACGGGGCATGTGGAGGGGGACTCCTCCTCGTTTGATGTAGAGGAGGTTTGAACGCAACATTGCGATGGTCGTGTTCCCACAAGGAGAACATGACTCATCCACGAATGCTGCCTCAGCGTGCTCAAGGCCCAGGCACGAGATGCAGTGATCGAGACCATCAGATCAGGTAGTTACCACATCCAGAAACGCACGAGTGGAAACATTTTTTAGAATTTGCTCTTTTGGTTTGAAAAAACACCAAAGTGTTGAACGCCCAGGAGGAGTTGCAGTGTGACTGCAGAATGGGAAGCAGCAGCACGCTGAGCAAAAGCAGCACTGGCAATCCCTGCTGATGTGCCGTTACGCCAACACTCGTCAAAAGGCTGTCTTGACGACACTATGCTCAGGAAGCAGAAGGCTCGGCTCCGAAGCGAAAAGCTGAATCATGTCGCTCATACACTTTGTTCATTTTACATCAAATAGAGCATAAATTCTCCCCAGTGTAACATTGTTTTGATATTTCGACAAACCATCATCCAAGAAAAATACAGGTGATAATTTCTATTTTATCTGAACTCTGACGTTACATTGTAAAGCAGAGAATTAAATCCCAGTGTGATTGATGATGAAAACAAGTTGCATGCAAGAAAGTCCAGGACTATCAATCCTAGTCTATTATGGTATGATTAAAACAGCTGGCTTGGCTTTTTCATTCTTTCATACAGCTCTGATTTAGGGTTTATGAGGGCTTTGTTCAGGAACTCTGGTCTAAATATAATGAAGTCCACATCAGGCTTTTTGAATCATGGCTGTCTGTTGGGATCCTGGTAATAATTCTCACTCACTTCAAATGCACAGTCCTTGTACTAATGTAGCAGTTAAACATGAACAGCAACCATTCCTGCCTGTGTTGGGGTTTATGTTCCTCTCAGATGTGCACAAGTATATTGTGTCACTGCTGAACATTAATGTGTTACACTTACATGAGCATACATTTAGCCTGTTGACTTAATGGGACATTTATATGGTATTTCCAGTAAATCTTTAGAGATGTAGCTAAGAATGATTCAAAGAAAAAGCTAAAGTGGTTTCTGAATGAGTAATAAGATGAAGTCTATCATATTTGATGATTCAAAGATTCCTAAACTATGTCACGTGGCTCTAGCTTCAAGTGTTTTCCTCTCTCCTCTGGATTCTGAGCTGCTCGTCACGTTTTCCATTCTGTGCTGTCAAATCCTTACAGCTCCCTCTTGGCTGATGGGAGACGAACAGCGCTTCAACTTCACTAGTGTTCTGTAAATGTTTGTATTTTTTCTTCATCTTGTGTTTTTAGGTGACTCACTCATATTTCCTGGAGTATCTTCAGTTTTCTCTTGGTTTACTATATTTTGTTTTGAAATGTGTGGTTTCTAGGTTGAGTTTTGATTTGGTGACTAACTGGAAATGGACAGCCTGTTGGTATTTTCATCACTGTCTTCATCTACTCCTTATTTTACATTTATCCACCTGGGAGATGTTTTTATTAGGGATGCAGCCAATCAATTGTTTAATGGCTGATTGTTTTAAAGCCAGTGATCAGGACCCGATCAAAAAACGGGAGGGGAAAAAGTGTCAGACAGCAACTTGGATCACCTGTGGTTTAAACCAGGGCTGCCATGTCCACAGTCTTTCCCTTCACCAGACATTATTTGTAATACACCTCCCATCGAGTAAATCGCATAAAGCTTTGCGAATTGTTACTTCTGTTATGTAACAAAGTCTCAGAAGTCACATTCTGTCCATTTCATCACAAAATTCAAACATAAAAATGTTGTTTTGATGTTTCAACTGTGGAAAAATAGAACATCTTGTTATCAGTATGTCAGGAAAGTTATCCAATGGTTTAGTTGGATATAAAAAAGAAACAATAAAAATACCGCTTCTGCTTATAGAGCTGGGTAGATTAATAAATCAAAGTCTGTTACTGATTCTTAATTACATGAAACTATAAAACAAGTTAGTAATGTAATCCACTCTGACTGCTTTTTAATTACATTTAGATTACTTCTGAACTTCATCTAAATAGGATAACTGTGTACCATGTTGATATAAAAATACTAAGAGAAATAAACATGAAGTGCATTAAACATTATATTAAACATTGGCAGAAAGCATTCTGAATAATCACTATACATGTAGGTTTCAGCAGAGAAATTTAGGATTGTGTATTTCTAATTACATTGCATTTAAAGTATACATTTAATCAGTTCTTGCATACTCTGGAAATCAAACCCATGACCTTATAGGGTACTATAACAAACTGTAGGAAATTAACCTTTTTTGTGGATAAAATTAACTTTAACTTTTTTTTGTATAAGCACATATACATGATGTCGAATAGGATGTTCGGGAATCACACATGAGTTCTTAAAGGGGTCATCGGATGCTCAATTCATTTTTACATGTAGTTTGAACATAAATGTGTGTTGGCTGTGTTTGTACACATCCACCTTATCATGATGAAAATCCACCCAGTTTTATTTATTTTTATACATTTTTAAATCTCTATAAATATTAACCCCTTTCTCAAATCTTGAGAAATCTCAGATTCTTGATGTCACACAGACCCTGGCCCCTCCCACAACTGTTTGATTGACACTGGTTTTTAATCGCAGACCATCATCAGTCCACCATTGTTTCACAGCCGGTGCAGATGTAGACGAGACAATCATCTTTCCTAATAATAATGTGTTAGTTAGCGAGTTCCGCGGCTAAATTAAAGAGAGGGGTGGGGTCAGCAGAGCTCATTAGCATTTAAAGGAACATGCACTAAAACAGCTCTCTGGGAACATAGCTGTTTTTGACAGGGTTGTTTTACACTACCATTGAGAAATTTTAACCATTAAGCCCCTTAAGAATCTTATCAACTTGTGGGAAATGGACATCCGATGACCCCTTTGATATCAAAGGAAAATCCACTTTTATGCTTATCATACTAGTCGAGTCCAGTATTTCATAACATGTTTTATTATATTGTGCTGGTTTAAGTTAGGGTTAGGGTTAGTCAGTATTACTCAGATACAAATGCATACAATCAAATACATTTTTAACAGAGTCAACCCTATGGTTTCTTTTTTTCTCTCTCTCTCTTTTTGTTGTTTTTCACTTATTTACCATGAAAATAAGATTCTGAATTACTAAGATACTAGGATTTCAGTCTTTGAGTACAAGTCAAGAGCACAAACCCACTTTTGTTGTTACCATTATCAGGATTTAATACACGCAGTGAAAAATGAGCAATGAAGAGGTATTGCTGACCTTATTGCATATGCAAACTGCTGGAGTTTTACTTTCAGAAGAAAAACTATGGGAGTATTTAAAAGAACCACACAACATGATTTACTAAAGCTCGCTGGAGTCAGTTTACTGGTATTTGCACCAGTTATTTAATTGGCCAAACTAGCATGTCTTAACTCAGTTTGCACCAGTGTTGTTCGACTACACACACATTGATGATTGATTAGTAATGATCTGACTGTGTCCGTGTCACCCACAAGGACTATCCACTTGTTTTCTCGTAATAATTTGCCCCGTTTAGTAAATCTGGCTCCATGTGGTCTGTTTGCTGGATAGTAATGCATGTGTTTTGAGGGTGTGCAGAGAACCGGGCCAGTTTGACATCAAGTGGAAAAACTGCAAATTGGATTTCTGAGAGCCATTTGTCTCTCATTTAGGGGAGACAACAGCGTGCCAAGAAGACAACAGCAGCACTGACCTTTTGGTAACAAATAAAAGCATGGCCTCCAGGCCTGATGTTTGTGCCTCTTCTCAGGCATTGTGACTGTGACTGTGGCTCTTTGTTCTGTTATACAAGCGATCAAGAATTTGTGCAGCCTCCCATATGCCAGCTCACAATGAGTGTTGACAGGCAGAAATCGCTTGTATGCCGCTGTCATCGGTGTCCTCAGGCTTCGGCATGAGTTTTTGAGTAGGTCTGGGCTCGGTTCTTAAAGGTTTTTGAAGATAGCTATCCGTCTTAACTCTTCTTTTTATAACATTAGGTCAGTATTCAGAACTTTGTTCTGGTCCATTTTTGTATAATATCATAATGTTTCTGCTAAGTTACTCTTTAAAACAAAAACAAGTGTCATTTAAAATGTATTCTATGCTCGTACATTAAAAATGCAAGGATGGTAACAGTTGCAACATGCAGCTTTTGTTTGTCTGCTCTCCAATAATAAGTGTTTTGAGTGAGCTGCAGTCTGGTCTGACTCTTTATTTTGCTCCTCTCACTCTGGACCAGAAAGAGGAAAAATGGTATTACTGCTGATAGTAGTAATACTTACTCCTTTATACTGATTACTCCACTTTCTATTTTATTTTGTAAGCTACAGCAGTTCTATACTTGCCTATAATCTTCCATTGGCTATTAAACCTGTTTTCCTGCAGGTGTTCAGGTGAAAGAAGGAAGTTCATTGATCTTTTTTTAAACAAACACCCAAGAATATTTGGAAATGTAGAAAGGAAAAGTAATGTGATTACGTACCAGTGGTACGTTTGTATTATTCATGCACATTTTAGATGAACTGCGCTGTGGTATGACAATAATTCACATATAAGCAGGGGTGCACATAAGCTGTTCAGTCTGGTTCTCATGAGAGCATGCGGTGACTCATTAAATACTACTATAAAAATACGTCATTAATAATAGTGTTATTGCACTTTATTCAGTTGGTTTGTTTCTAAAATAATGAATAAAGTGTAACAATACTATTATATTTTTATGTAAAAATAAGTATTAAATAAAAATACAATTAAAATTCAAACTTAAATTTAGCAAGCTTTTATTTTGACAGGTTTCCAGCAAGTAAGTACATGCACTTTGAATGAAAATGAAATCAGGTTATCAGCCGTGTCAGTATATAAATGATCGGGCTGAACTTACCTACCCTGCACATTCATTATTTTTGGATGCACATGCACGCTTTTGACGGGTTGTTAATGTGACATGACATTTTCACTGTCCCACAAGATAAGAAATAAATAGCATTAATATTTTTGTTATTTAAAATGCAGTAAATGGTTACATTTCTTTGTCTTACATGGACCTGTTGTTAAAAAACCTGCGGTGTTATTAAATTTATTATTATTATTATTATTATTATTTTTGAGCCAAATCTCAAAATAGTCATATGTCTCAAGCATGCTTCAATAAATGACACATTTTATAATTAACAATTTTAAGAAATACCTCCGGCATAATTGTACAAGTGTCTGTTTAAGTAAATGCCAATCATTGTTTTCATCCATATACTTTTCTGAAAATGCAGGAATTTATACATTTTGTCTCTGAAACCATATCACACCTGGTGTGACACCATATCCTGATTTGAAATCGGCCAATTCAAGAGAAAACTTCCAGCCCATGACCCCATTCATGGTGGTGTTACTGAAGCCCATGACATGGGCACATGGTATATTTGTTTCAGAATTGTTCAAATATGTAACTTTTTTTGAAACCACTACAAAAGTGTTACATTTGTTGTCCTTTGGCATGAAACCCTAAATTATGGATCCAGATTATGCAAAAGTATCTTGCTAACCGCTAATGACAGGTTAGCTCACAATAGCAAGATTATTAATTGACACAAAAGACTGAAACGTCAGAAAATGTCCACCGGTGTGACACTTGTACTATCACACCACAGGACAAAGATGTCCCGCCAGAAGACAAGCTCTCTTTAAAAAGCATTTTAAGTAATTAAATAAGATTTGTTTAACTCCTTTTTAATTGTTTATGATCATTTAATGTGTTCTTAAATGCAATAATTTAATTAAACTATTTTCTGTTTTTACAGACATTTTGTACTGTTATAGAGTGTCATGTCTCAAATACCCATACAATTATGACAAAATCATTCAATTTTCAATTAAATCATTCTGGTAAATGCAGTCAGTTATGTCTTCAGAGAAAGAAAACAGCTGAGAAAGTGATGTGTATCATCCATGCATCAGCTCTTAAAGCTGCTTTGACAGATGAATCTATATTAATGTATACAGTGATCACTATGGAGTGTTATTTTACACTTAATTATTACATTTCTGCATACTACTGACCTTATTTTTACTGGCTGTTCAGTTGTCTCTCTGTTCAGTTGAATTTTCTTAGGCTAAGGTTTATATGTTTGTTTGTTTGTTTTTAGCAGTGGTATTGTAGAAGAACTTAACTTTGAGTAATGGAAAGCAAAGTAACATTGACATTTTTTTTCTTGCTGATCTGAAAAACAGTCCATGGCCCAGAAAGGGTAATATGATCTGAGATTTGTGATCAACTGAACCACTATTGTCTACTTTTGACCCCTTTCAGAGGTTGTATATGTTCATGTGATCAAATGTGTTTAAACGGCTACAAAAGACCACCTACTCAAGAGCATTATGGGATGTTGTTTGTAAGGAACGTAACAAAACCCTGACTCAGTCATCTCTAGGTGTTGTGCCCAAACACAGATTATGATTATCTTATTTAAATCTTAATAAGTTTTAGTTATTTGGGTTTACAGTAAAGTGTACTAGAGGGTCGGGAACAACGGATGATTTGAAAATTTTATGTACCGATTAGACATGTGCCGGTATTCGGTAATGCGATATATCACAGTAATTAATATGCACAATATTGTTATTGTTGGCACTTCTAAATAGCATGAATAATAATATATTACAAATTATTCATAATTTGGAGTGCATTTTAAGAATACTTTTCCCATCAACTGGTCAAAATGCACAACGCCGCTGTATGCTGCTTGAAAGACTCATGTGTGCTCTGATGTAAACAAGCACGCATGAGAAGCACACGGAGGAACATGAGAGAGACACGCTCTGACAGCAGATGGCGCTAAACTGCAGAGAATGCAGCCGTTACCTTGTAAACTCCATAAATAAAGCAGCTGCTTTCTATTTTCTAAAACATATTGAAATCATTTTAAATAGCCATTCAGATTTTGTGTATTTGCTATGGTGTTCATCACAGCACTAAATACATAATTAGGCTTAAAAGGCTATTTATTTTCAAACATTTTTTTTTTATTTTGATCTGGACTACAACATGCCCTGGATATTGTTTGAAAGTGTTTTGATCTTTTATTGTTCATTCACTATTTACATTATGTCTTCATTAGCTAACATAAACTGCCATTTCAGATGATTCAATCCAATTCAGTGAACTGGTTCAACTAGTTTAATAATTGGTTCAAAAGAATGATTCTTTCACGAACTGGAAATTACTCTGGACCATCTGTCTGAGGTTCTGGCTTGCAGGCAATAATGTTGTAAATAATGTTCAGTTTCTTGCTCAGACTAATTATTTCACTTCATAAGACCCCAGTATATCGTAAGGAGCCAAAGGTATTAATTTTGATGGACAGTTTCTGATCGGCATTTTATGAATGGTTTCAACTAAAAATTCTTGTCACTCTTCTATTGAAAGAAAATATCTTGAGGGTGAATAATTAACGGCAAATTGTGAGTGAACTATACCTTTAACACATGCATTGAAACCAATCACATTCAGATATGCTGTCATTCTGGTGTGCAATACACACATTTCACAGTCCATTCAGATAGATAAAGTCAAGTCCCAGACAATGTTTTTAGTTTTTGTTTGCAAAACCACTCCACTTAGAAATGTGTCATAAATCATAGTAAATTTTTGCGTCTCCAGGTTACATACAGTATGAAGAGGTCCAGTATAAAGATGTTGACTGTCTCCATGTCTCTCTCGTCAGAGTTCAGAGGCCCCTGCTGTCACCCAGCCTGCACCATCGGCTATAATGAGTGCCAAATCAGCCCTCAACAAGGCGCTCTTTATCCCGAATGATGAGAGGCTGCTGGCAGCCGTGCAGGTGAAGAGGAGGACGAAGAAAAAGATCCCGTTTTTAGCTACCGGAGGCCCTGGTGACTACACCACATTCGTTTGCTTATCAGGTAACGTCGTACCGCACCACTTCCCTCGTTAGTGAGGTTTCACCATTACTGCTGCTCTTGTTAACGGTCAGTGATTTTAGTATAACTGAGATTATAATTGAATTGACAGAAATCTGTAGAAGTCTAGAGCTGCGTCCGAAATCGCATACTGCGTACTGGGTACTACATTTAAATTTGAACGTACTACTCGACCGTTAGAAAAGTACGTTCTATATAGTGTGAATGTGGGTAGTATGAATGGAATTCGGACGTACTACATCCGCCATGTTGACATTGTCACGTGACATACGTCGTCACAACAGCGCGTAAATTTAAAGAGCCCAATCTACTGAGCGAACATGATATAAAATCGGTGATGTTTTTCGTTATTCTTACCACTTTCGTCTGCGTTTTTTTACGTCGTTTGAATTAACAATTCAAAGCAGCCGTCGGTCAGCTGTTCGCAGATCACGCCTTCGTTGACAGCTTGTAAATCCTTTACTAAATATAAATTTAGCTTTTAATTTTCTACCTCAGAATAACAGCAGCTACTTCTGTGAACAGAATGACAGCCTGATTTTATATAAGGATATAAAGTAATTTATTGTAATAGATAAATACAAATAAAATTACACAAAAGGAACATAAATTAATTAATAAACTTGAATGAATGCTTAGACAAATACACACACAAATATATACACAAATACATTATAGAAATAGAAATATACACAGAAACACACACACATATACACGCATCACAATATATACATAAATACATAATATATACATTATAGACAATATACACACATATATAAATATATATATATATATAGATATAGATATATCAGCAAAAATGTGTAACCTATTGAAATTTTATTCTAAAAAACAAAAACTACATATTTACAGACTGCGAACAGCATCATACAGGCTGCTGTCAATGGCCTTTGACATCCAAGAGCTGCATAACATTGTGCACAGAATGAGCAGGTCAGTCATGGGGATTTTGAAGAGGCTGATTGCCTTCTCCACCACAGATGACAGGCAGTGGAAGCAGCTTTTCTTCTGGTAGCTGGCACAATAGATGGCTGTCACATACAAATTGAACCTCCAGCAAGTGAAGCCCAATGTTATTTCAACAGGAAGCGGTTTCATTCTGTTCAGCTGCAGGTCACCACCAGGGGAAGTACCTTGATATGTTTGTTGAGTGTCCCGGGTCTGTGTATAATGCCAGGGTGCTGAAGAACAGCCCTATTTACACTACAGGCCTGTATCCACCTGCAGGAAAACACATCCTGGGAGATGGTGGGTATCCTTGTTTGAGTGCACACATCTGCCTCATCACTCCATACAGAGAGCCTGAACAGAATCCTGCACAGCTTTGATTCAACACCAATGATGCTCACGCACAGAACATTGTTGAGAGAGCCATCAGGATGATGAAGACAAGCTGTGCTCCATCTTCTTCTTCTTCAAGGCCCTGGAAGTGAGTCCTGTCTTTGTGCCAGATGTTGTTGCATGCTGTGTAGTGCTCCACAACCTCCGTCTTCTGAATGAGGACATTGCGGATCCACAAATTGTAGAAGATCATGACGATGATACACTGGAACCTCAAAACACAGAAGCCAGCACAGGAGAGCATGTGTGTGACAATCTGAGCACAGCTGTGTCACACCAGACGACCGTGTGCAGCTCTTCAAGAGCAGGATTTCCCTGTAGGACAATTGAACAGGTTAAGACTCTGCAAATCAGTTCATGTTCTCATAGTGCTATTGTTTAAGCTTCTGTAAGTTATGAAGGTAATTTTAAGACTGTCAAATCGAGATATTCATATATTAGTTATTTAAGAAATATACATATATATATATATATATACACACTATAAAATCACATAAATATGTATAAATACACATGTAAATAGTTACATTTAAACGTGTGTGTATTTATATATACACATAAACATATTACACTCATAACTGGGAATTAATATTACAGTTATTTGAAAATCTATCAACATATCACATAACATATCATACCAACATATTTACAAGTTTAATTTTTACAAATGTATTACTTTATCCCTGGGGTAAATTTTAGATTTCCACTGTTTTTCACTCATTTTTGATAATCAAATGTAAAGTCCTCATCTTGTACACATACAGTTACTGAACTGAAGCTGCTGAAGTTTATTTTCCTGACATTATTATAGAAACGTCTTAAGAAATTCCCTTTTGGTGTTAAATGTTAATGTGGTTTTGTCTGAAGCTTTGTGCTCTTATCCATGTAGAAATGAAAAATAAATAAATAAATAAATAAAGAGAATATTTTAAATGTGACTTGGTGTATGGGTATTTCTCTGAAGTCTGGCACCCATTCTCAAGACAACATTCTTCAGATGTTAAGATGTTGTTGTTTAAAAAGCAACTGGAAACTGTTGCAAAATCAGTGTGCATGCACACAACTGCTACAAAAGTTATTTGCTATTAAGCACTTTGCAACTGACAAAATAGCAACTGGAAATACCTGGAAATTCATATTATAATAAAAAAACAGCATAAATCAGTGATGATCCTAACATAAATACATGTAAAGAGTGTGTGTAGTTAAGATTAAATTTAATTTATATACTTACTGACTTATGCTTTCCAGTGAGTAGGGTTTGATCAGTCTCTGTAACATCAGAACAGGATTTACACATTACTGATGATATATGATCAAACTGAGGCACCTATTAACAAGCCGTCTGATCGATAATGATTATTAAACATATTTTTAAACTCAATTTACAAAATAGTCTCATCAGTTTACAATGTGTAAAACTTTAACAAGTCAGTCGATTACTTGGATTATGTTAAACAAGTAACGTTACACTTTAACCACAATGAACAGGTACTTACACTTCAAAACAGCGGCGTCAGCGAATGTGAGTATGACGAGTCCTCTCCCGTGGCCTCATGGGATAGAGTAGTGTCCATTCTATGCATACTACGGAATTCGGGCGGAAGTAGTAGGCCATCCGGGTACATTTCGTCTACTGTTTTTCGAATACTAAGAATTCGGACATACTACTGGCTTCGCATACTGTTTTTCACCTACTATATAGTATGGAAGTATGCGATTTCGGACGCGGCCTAGAAGTTTCTTCCCATGTTTCAATTTCTTCTTGCATTTTTTTCCTGTGTAGCTGTTTGCAGTCATGATCTATGACATTAATTGAGTCGCTCATGCTGGTCTTTCATAGTGATTTTATTGATTTCACATTTACTCCTCCATAGCCATCATTTATAGTTGTAAGTCAGAAGTTTTCTTTAGTAGGCGGTTCTTGTCTGGAATGAGCTACCAGTAGACCAGACTTTATGGCTATAGTCAGAAGTGTGGTTCTGCGAGGCTTCAGAAGTATGTATACCGTCTGCGATCTGTCCTCTTGTGATTGATAACACCTGTGTTCCTTCCTGAACTCTCTATGATCAACATGAGGAAACCACTGCTCTCCAGAAACTATTACTACGATGAGTATGAGTCAAGTGGAGGCGTTTCCTCCCTGCTGGTGCCAACACACAGTCTCCTTCCAGCTGTGAATCATGGTGGAGGGAATAGATGATGTTGGTGTGCTGAGCGCCTCAGGGGCTCGACTGCTCGCCGTCACTGAGGACTAATACAGTCCAAACTATTCTGCAGAACGTGTGTGTGATTCTGTGAACTCTGATTCAAAGGAAGTTGAGTAAGTCCTGAGCTCACTACCAAAGAAATGTAGCACTGTTTTCGCTGAAGGCAAGGAGACATTATTAAAGAGGTGGTTGAATGTTTGGTTTTTTTTCTTTCCTAGTGATTGTTTATGGGGCGGAGTCTTACGTGTTAAAGCTTCGTTTTTTAAAAACAATTTTTTTTTACATAATTTACTAGGGGTGCACCGATGGAGATCGGCCGATCGTTAATGTGCATCTCGTCAGTAAAGCCGGTTCTCTAATCAGCATCAGGTGCATGATTTCACACAGAGCAGCTGTTACTACACAGAGCCGTTGTTAACTGACTAGTTGCGCAAATAAACGCAGATAATGAACGTGGATTTAC
This sequence comes from Carassius carassius, assembly GCF_963082965.1. Taxonomy (NCBI): domain Eukaryota; kingdom Metazoa; phylum Chordata; class Actinopteri; order Cypriniformes; family Cyprinidae; genus Carassius; species Carassius carassius. The sequence goes on along the minus strand of NC_081786.1, from coordinate 28,768,668 downwards.
GCAGCTTCCCAGTTAAAAACGTCTCTGTCTTTCAAAAAAGGGTTGCACTTTCATTTAGGATCAGTTGTTTGTGAATGGTTCTTTGGATTTTCTAGTTTTGCCTGGACCGCACTAAAATGATAAACATCTCAACGATAACTGAATATGTGAAATCCGCCATCACATGAGTTTGGCTTTTATCATCTGATAGGCTTGTGACTCCAGGAGGAAGTGCTGCTTTGTGTTTTCTGAGAGTCGTGTGGTTCTTCACCACATTTACAACACGTCTCATTAATCAGTTCACACTCACTGTATCTGTTCTTCTGTGTTTCTGTCAGTTTTCTTAGGCATGCAGTGACTCTAAATCTATTCAGTATTGCTTGTAATGTTTTGTTTAATGTTGTATAGGCTAATTATAAACAAAGTTTCTCACCATTTTTCTCACCTTTCTTTCCATTTGAAATGATCTCCATGTTGTATATAATGGCAATTGTCATGTCACATCCTGAAAAAAAAAATCAATAAATATCAGTCTGTAAATGTCAGATTATATATATATATACAGTACAGTCCAAAAGTTTGGACACACCTTCTCATTCAAAGAGTTTTCTTTATTTTCTATGAAAATTGTAGATTCACACTGAAGGCATCAAAACTATGAATTAACACATGTGGAATTATATATGGAATTATATACATAACAAAAAAGTGTGAAACAACTGAAAATATGTCATATTGTAGGTTCTTCAAAGTAGCCACCTTTTGCTTTGATTACTGCTTTGCACACTCTTGGCATTCTCTTGATGAGCTATTGTACAAGAAGTAATTTTAAAAGTAGACTTCACCAAATGTTTACTTGGGAAAAAGGGCAGAAAAGAAGACAAACGTGTCATTGTGCTGCAGGCATTCAGGAACGTTGGCATGTCTGGTATGAATGTTCGTGTTTTTCTGTTATGATTTCTTTCATCCGTGCTTCACATAGGCCTACTTCACAAACCAGCTTTTTAAGGACAAGCTTCATTAGAGGCAGACCTGTGTAACCTTAAACTAACTGTCTTCTTTAGAAGTCTATTTTTAGAAAATGTTTTGACCTAACATGCTTCAGTTTGATGGATCTTCAATGTGAATTGCGGTAGTTCTTTCATAATTGCCCCATTTGATAAAACCTTCACCAATCTGGTGGTGTTGGCGCAGTGGATAAGATACATGCCTTTGGTGTGAGAGACCCGGGTTCGAATCCACTGTGAGACAGCAATGTGTCCCTGAGCAAGACACTTAACCCCTAGTTGCTCCAGAGGCGTGCGACCTCTGACATATATAGCAATTGTAAGTCGCTTTGGATAAAAGTGTCAGCTAAATGAATAAAATGTAAAATGTAAAAAATGTAATCTCATATACCAGGGAGTACTATAATTAGGGTTGGGTATCGAGTGGAACCGGGACTAGCTTTGCGATTTTCCCGGTATCGTTCAAAAGTTTTAATTTCGATTCCTAAAGCTTAAAAGAAAGAGAAAAAAAAGTTTCGATTCACAGTCCGCCTGGCGCCGACCGGAAGAAGAAACCGCTGAACACCAACGAAGAAGCGTCCACCGGAAGTTTTGGTATAACGAGCGATCGAACATGGACAGCGTGCGTCGGCGGTCCAAAGTGTGGCTTCACTTTTCGAAACAAAACAAAATCTTGGCAAAATGCAACATTTGCAGCAAGATTGTTTCGTGCATAGGAGGGTGCACGTCAAACATGATAAAGCACCTCCGATGTCATGGAGTGCAAGTAAATGTGTGCCCTGTATTTGACGCGCTGCGCCGACCGTCCTCCGCTGCCTCTTCCTCTTCCTCTGGTAATGTTTAAGTACCTGCAGTATCATACACTGTCATGTGTAAATGTTTGTGAGGTTTTCAAAAATAAAGCTCTCTTGAGGAAAGTGTACCCCCGTGAAAATATATTCATAATTAATAATATTTATATAATATTCAAGTTCATAGATTTGATATTTATATTGTAGTTGAAAACAGCCCTGTGAGAAATTCATAGTAAAGTTAATAAAAAGTAAAAAGTTCATAGAATTCAAATTGATGGAGAAAGTCAGAGTATTTTCTTCAGAAAGACAGTTGGTTAGCTAAGCTCATTTAAAATATCTTAAACTTTTTTGACCCTGCCTCTTAAAAGAATCGGAATCGAGAATCGTTGGGAACCGGAATCGAAACAAGGAATCGGAATCGGACTCGGAATCGTTCAAATTTAAACGATACCCAACCCTAACTATAATATATAATATAATTAAATTGTGTCAGTATAGTACTATATTTAATCATTTATCAAAAGTGACCTAAAAATGAGGACCATAGAAGCTATCAAACCATCAATATCTAAAAAAAAAATCAATATATTATAGTTATATTTATTATTTATATATTCATATTTGTTTTTATTATTTACTTTAATTTGCACAGGATTGAAATTGCATTCCTGAGAGAAAGAGAGAGAGAGAGAGAGAGAGTCAGTTTATAATTTACATTTTCATTATTACATTTAGAAATTATGTAAAATACTGGTAAATATATGAATAAATTGTATTAATTACTATTATTATTAATGTATTTATTTAACTATTTTTACAGAAGATTAGTTCCCATCACTCTACAACAACACTTAAAATGTAAACAGGAAAATAGAAGTACAAATATATATATATATATATATATTAAAAAACATGCACATGTCCCTCTATTCCAGGAGATACATTACATGGTCTTTTCAGGCTTTTTGTTTTAGCCTTACAGCTGTTGTTTTGGCACATGTTCAGTTTTTGTTTCCCAGTATTGTTCAAACCTTCCCTGCTTTGTCCTTCATTATTTCTTTTTGCATCTGAAACATTTCCCTATGTACACTTTGTCAATGTGACCCAAATTACAGCTTGAAGCTGACCAGAAACATTTCCAAGAGATGAAAATATAGCATCACTTCTGGTATGTTTGTTGCAGATGTGAGAGTTTAATGGTAGATTCCATAGACACTTTTCATCATGACACCATAGTGACATTACCTCATGCATCTGGTGTTATAATGTCACAATAATTGGTCAAAAGAAAGCTCTCAGATGAAGCACACACTTAAACCTTCACTGTTCTGTATTTAACACCTACGTAATACTCCAGATCTTTCTCAGTGGAATGCTTCCTATGCATCTGTGAAACATCCAGTCATTCTTGAGCAAGTGCAACTCAGTCTCTCTGCCTTTAGTCAGGATGAACCAATAACTAACAGTCTTTCATAATGTTTGTTTTGAACAGTTTATTTTATGAATATGTCACATAAAAATGCTATAGACTTGACAGAAAACCAGCAGTTTGTGTGCGAGTAAAAGATGTTTACATGGATCTCCCAAAGGCACATCAGCAGAAAAAAAGTGTTCAAGTCATAAATTCATGAACTGTCTAACATTGACACTTGATTCTTTTTCCTGTGAATCTGCTTTCAAACTATCTGTATTATAACAAATATTATAAAATAAAAATACCTTGACTTCTGACTGGATACATTTCATTTAGACTGTTTTTGGCCCAAATAAATTAAAATAACATAACACATATATAAAATAATTGGTGCTGTCATTCCATTAAAAATTTAACAAATTAATTGCACATTTGTTCTGACATCCTACCTTACATTAAAGTATTTACGTATACTTTTATATTTCAATAATTTCACATTTAATCTTCAAATTAATGTAGAAATAACATAAAGCATGTATATTTGTAATATTTGTTTAATGGCATATTTTATGACTGAAGGCAATTATCACAGAAAACAATACTACTCAAATATGTTATTTTTTCCCCCTAATATTTAGTCATTGACTACCCATTTATCAATATGGTATAATTGAGAGCTATCAATTTGAACAATGATTAGAATTTAAAAAAATAACCGCTTCTAATTTAAGTCAACTTAAACGATTGTCACATAAATCGCCACTATAATAAATGTTAATTTAAATATGCCTTTCAGCATACAGAAATTTAATAAAGTTATCAAACACTTAATTCGTAGGCGTAGCTTGACGTTTGAGGTTGGGCCAAACCAAGTGAGTCGATTTGGTCAGTCAATCTTTAAAATACATTTAAGCATTTCTGTAACAAATTCACAATCCATGTAACATTTAATCAGTTTTACGAGTAAATTACCCACTGCTTTAAAAAAGATGTCTGTTGGACATGATTCAAGTTAAACGCCGATTAAGTAGTTTATATTCTGATGATATCTAAGCCTATTTCTAGGTTTCTGTTCTGTGTACATTAAATTACATTTGGATGCAATTGGTCTGAAAAATGTAAAACACTGAGCTGCTTCAACGAGCTTCTTGTGGATCACCTTAACTATCCGGGTCTGGAGTTCTCAAGCATGACATCAGCATCGCCATCTTCATCTGACTAGATTTTGGTTCGGTCCAGCTTCCTCTGAAGTTGTTGTATGATAAAAAAAAAAAAAAAAAAACGCTACATTTTCATTCATGCCATGCAACTGGCAAGCAGCAATTGACTATTATCTGCCAAAACTTCTTATGCAGATGAGATTGGGGAAGCCATTAGTAATTTTTTGGTTGATTTTATTTATTAATTTATTTACAAAATAACAATCTAAAATATAATAAAATAACTAAATTATGAGCATAATCACATTTGAGTTTAAAGCATTATTCGTTAACAGATATTTTGTAAAATCTTTCAGCCGTTGGGGTTCAATCAAAATCTCTGCCCATGACTGAATTCTAAATTAAATATAGATAAATCCTTAAGGCTGTAAAAGTTTTTGAATTCCTGATTTTCTTTTGTTCTTTGATTAACACACATCACAGCAGCTGGGTCATAAGGTTATTTGGCTGCTATTACTTTAAGAGCTGTTGCTGCTGATCTGACACACATGCTAATATACAGTAGTTTAATTCGCACTTTAATATGAAATGATGCAGGTTACAGTGCAACGCTGCATGTATGTGTGCAATTAAAGCACACATGCTACTTGCACAGTATAATGGCAGACAGGACAGGAAGATTAGTTTTTATTGACCTATGGCCTGACCTATCATCTCACCTGACCATAGTTCACTGTTGTTTTACTGAAGCTCCTCGTCACCTGTAGCTTTTCCGTACACATTTGACTAGTGTCTGGCACTGAAGTGAAGATGAAATGTGCGTCTGAAAAGTCTACGGTTTGCAAGACGTTTTGATAGACCTGGTATAGTGTGACTTCTGGTTGGGGGTTCCAAGCCGTCTTTTATTTCCTGAAACAAATAAAAAATAACATGGCTTGGCAAATGATATATATTGACAATGTGTTCTTCTTGCTTTCTAAATAAATTAATACATGTGAAAAAAAAATCCTCTCCATTTTATCACGCGCTCTCTGATCTCTGCGGTGCCTCCTCCTAGCAACAATAATTGTTATAAAATGGTTTAAGACATGCATTTTTGGGGGGTGCAAAATAATGCCACAAATGCCAGTGACTTGACGAGCGAAAATAATAGTAAATGGCATTGTGTGAGTCATTTGAGTCCTCTGCTCCCATAAATTTTGTGTCTGAAAGGGAAAATCCTAAAAATGTATATTCACTAAAGTCAGGCACAAAAATAACTGTCCATGCCTTTTCAGTGCTAATTCATCACTGTGTGTCTTTAGTAAATCCTGACAGTACTATTTTAACACCAAAAAGACAGTTTGCACTGGCGCAGGCTGAAAGTAAAAGTGGCCCTATTCGTCTAAATAAATGCAATTCTTCTCAAGAAAAAAAAGACT